>NC_072732.1:76704358-77004358 GCF_026930045.1 Uloborus diversus | reverse complement strand
CAAAAATAAAACCCTCCATTGAGGTAGGTTTCAAGGGTTCTTTGGCAAAATGCAGGGTGTTCGAAGCAAACGTACTGAATGGAAGAGTATATACTTAACAGATAGTTTAAAAGAAAATTGAAAGTACTTATACGAAGAAAGGGTTTATTCAGGCCCGGATCAGGCCAGGATGCATTTTGCCCCCTGTCCCCATGCGAAAAATAGTCAGGGCCCTGAACCGCCCACTGCAACCCGAATCACTATTTATTTATTTATTTTTTTTTTTTATGAGTGATTCAACTGCTTCAGTATTTTTACATTAAGTTAACTCATTTGTTTAAATATTTTTATTTACTGTTAGTATTATTTTTTGAAGGTTTTGATTAGTTATGAGGGGCCTTTAATCCTGATGTTTGGACGCTCATTTCATTTATAAGTCATGTCATCAAGGATCTCGGGACTTCATAAATACTAATTTCATTCTATCTTTTAATTCAATTTAAGTTAAAAACAAGTTTTAAAAGTGTTCTCTCCAGAAGATCTCGATTAAGAAAAGCGTTTTTGCATCATATCGGTTACGGCTTGATTTGATATAAGATTTAGCTTTCGTTCCATATTTCTTACAAGTTTGGGAACCTTTTTTGATTTTAGAGTTTTCTTTTCAACATTTTCTGGTTGTTGCCTGCTTTTCAACTGCTTGAAATTTTCTGAGAACTCATTTTGACACATCAGCTAATTTTATTTCTTTTGCGTTGAAGTCATTTTAGATATTGTTCCGTTGTGAACCTAATTCACATGATTTTTGTTCATCCACACTGTTTAAAATATTTTTCTCGAAAATGCTTCGACAAGTTTTCACGACATTTCTGATTAATTTTGGGAATGCTTCGTTTCTGTTGTTCTAATTTCTTGTTATTTTCGAATTACCCGTTGCTAATTTTTGGGTACAGTGTTTGTTCTCTTTAAAAAAGTTAATATACAATACACGAGTTTTAATCATTGATTAAAATTTAATTTTTGTTTTCACTCTTCAAATTTTCAGAACGGATGTTGCTTTCAAGATATTTTAAACCTTTGAAGATTTTTATGCTTTCCGTACATATTTATTTTTTTCAAATAATTGCTAAAGCATAAAATTATTTTAAACTTTTTAAATTTAAGTTTCGATTTTTTTGTTTATCTTTAAAACAGGCTTTGGTTTCCGGGAGTATACCCCTTATTGATGTTCTCCCCCCACCTGGTACGTAGATCCGGGCCTGTTTTTTTTTTAATGTACACTTACACATGAGCACTTTTAAAATGACCATCAGCTCTCCCTGTAGCTTTGTGAGCTCTCTTTGTAGTTTTGCGAGCTCTGCAGTTTTGTGAGTTCTCTATGTAGTTCATTTAGTAGCCTTATCTATACTCAGTTTTTTGAAAAGTTTTGCGCCACTTTTTAATGATCTTATCTTAGAAGGCATTTCTTTTATAAACTGTTTGCATACAAGAGATTTATGCATTCCTTCTCTCTTGCGGTGACGCTGTATTTCTATTCGTCTACTCAAAGGAAGCTAGGGTGCTTCAGACGCAAGAAATAAAACTTGCCGTCAAACTCGAAGAATTCTGCTGCCAAATTCGCCCAATATAGTCCTCATATAGCTTGAGCTTTTTTTTTTTTTTTTAATTTGAGTTTTCGTATTCAGTATACTTGATTCGGACACCCTTTATATCCAACACAGACATTCAGGAAGAAATTGCATCCCCCTCCTCAAAACTTATAATTGGGGCAGTGAGAAGCAAAGGGATGTAAATGGCAAAATTAAGAACTTGGAGATAACCAGTACAAGTGATACATGAACCTCTCCTCTGTCTTGGGGCGAGAGATAGTACTAGTAGCGCTTGTAGATGCTGTTATACAGTAGGATTTAGAAAAACTTTTCAATGCCAGTCTACCTAGGACCTTATCTTTAAACGCGTTTTACTCAAAACTTGAAAATGCCCACTTGCATCCCTTTGGTTCTCACTGCCTCAATGGATCTATCCCTCTTCATCAATACTGTGCCCGACAAACTGCTCCAACTCTTCCATAGACATCTCATAGGTACAGCGAGAACTCCGTCTACATGGTCAAAAAAGTCGGTCCGCCCCCCCCCCCCCACACGCGTGCTCGATGTCCCGTCAGTGGCGATGTTTAAACATTTGACTTTTGCACAAATAATTACTGTTGAAGGTCATAACCAGAGGCAAAAATAACATGAGTTTCTAGCTCAAAAAAGAGCAACACCGACAGTGTCACGAAAAATGTTCTGTGCGTCAATTTGGACATTAATGTACAGTAGGGTGAGTCGAAACTAAGCGAAAGTTGGAGTCATGATTTGAAATACTCATGAAAAGTTGCATATTTGTAAGAACAATGCACGTATTACGAAACATTATCAAGTTTAAACAACTCCTTCAGTCCTCTACCGAATTTAAATTCCTCCAATACGAAAAAATTGTCTATTTCCAAATTGGTTTTTATAAAAGTACAAATATTTGAACTGATACAGTTCAAAAAATTCTTGTTGAATTACATCTTATATCTTTTAAACTATTTACATTCTTTAGTTTCATATTTCGCATAAAAACCGTAAATTTTCACGAAATTAACCAGATTTTTTTTTTTTTTTCAATTTTTTTAATACACTGATCTTTTGCAATAGAATGAGGAACATTTAAAAATAATTCTGGCAGATGACAAATCAAAAGCCCAACAATGCTGAACGATTGAAGAAGGAGAAATAGTTCCTCATGTTTAACATAATTTTTATGCTCTTTCAGACGATGCTTGGGAGCACATTTGATCTGACCATTGTAACCAAGTCCACATTTGCACGACATACTACAGATAACAGTGGGATGCTTCAAGTTCGTAAACTTAATCTTATTTACATTTGAAAATGTAGCATCGAAATCAAACTTCTTCAAAATCTTTAAAGCTTGATGACTCCTTTCAAATAACAAGACAAAACAATAGCATAGATAGTTTTAGAACCAGAAACCTTGCAGAATGAGAGGGCTTATTTAGTTTATTATAAATCAAATAAATATTGCTGTGTGAGTAACCTCGATAGAAAGTCACACCTTTAAGTTAAGTAAGCTTAAATGAGGCCAAATTTTGGTTTGGAGTATGGCAAGAGAATTTGCGAGGAGGCTGTGTAGCAACAAAGACACCGAAGTCAAATCCGTTATTACTTTTAGTAAACTGGCGTCCAAAAAAAGAACCATCATTTTTCATTTCAATATTGAATCGGGGACAAATATGGATAGAATTAAGATTAGAAAGTAAAAGATCGTTATCAACATGATTTTGGCCAAGAAAAAAAAGCAATCATCAACATAACGAACATAGAACGAAAACGTTATGGTTTTGAAAAAGCCGAGTCTCAAAATAGCGCACATAAAATTCCCGCAAAATAAGGCTCAAAGGATTGTCCATTGCTAAACCATCAGATTTGGAAAGTAAGCACAATCAAATGCAAAAGAATTTCTGCTCAAGACCAACACGAGTAAGGAAAACAGGTTCATCAATGTCAAAACCAGAAAAAATTAGAACTCGGAGTCTCAAATTAAGGCAATCCAATGTCCCAATAACCATCATTGCATTGGTGGAAAGGGATTCCACGTCAAAAGAAGCTATGATAAAGCAATGAAGTTTAAAGTTATGTAACTTTTGAACAAACTTAACGGCATTTCTTACAGTAAAAGAATTGTTGGTAAAAAGAGAAGAATAGATGGAAACTTAATATTTGACCAGTTTGTATGAATCCATACCAAACAACAGCCCGAGACGTTTAAAATCTGAAAAGTTTGAAACAATAGGCCTGAGACGTACGATGGGCTTATGGGCCTTTCGTAGAGCATAAAACCAGGAGAACATTTCACAATATTTTTTAATCGGGTTAACCACTCTAGTACTAAAGTCTTTGTGAAGTGTTACATAAGAACCAACCTCAGACACACACAGTAACTCATCAATTTTATCTAAATATATCCGTATTATCAGTTGAAAATATATCTTCAGAGTGAAGCATATATTTTTTTAAAAGGTAGCAAAAGTTTTTGACGGATATTGTCAATGCAAATACAGAAAAGAAAAGGATTCTGATCTTTCCGTCAAAAATCCAAGACCTTTCAGACATTTATGCTTTTTAGCATGTTTTAATGGAGTTACAAAGTCTTATATTTTTATTGCCGAACTAATGAGATAAACGTACACTTAAGTGGTAGCTTAACTCCAGTTTTAGAACTATGATATCTTCTAATCCAGCTCAAGAAAAGTTAACAGTTGATTCTTTAGAAATAGTTAAAACTTTAACAATAATTCATTAAGTGTTCTTTTCATTCACTCTCTGGGTGTTGAAATGATTATAAAATTGATTAGTTGATCGGTAGATTGGTATTTAAGGAAAAAAGGCAAGATATGGATTTAAATACTTTATACTCGCAATCACCACTGCCAAAGTTAGTCGCAAGTCCAACTTCAAACCTTGATTCAAAAGTAGAATCTTGTTTAAAATTATACAGCAATTGTACATATAAATATATTTTTAGAGGGTCTAGGACACAAAAATCTATATATATATATTTTTTATCATTTTAAAACTTCTCCGTTTTTTTTTCTGCTTAAAAAGGCGTTTGACTCTTGTTCTTAATTAGAATGAAAAATATAATTATTTATGTTGCATGCATTTAACTAATATTACATTTAACATCAAAACTTTAAACGCGTTTTTCTCCATGATGCGATGTTTCCCGATTATTTGCATTCAAACTATTATAAGTCAAAGACTGATAAATAAAAATCAATAAAATTTTGAGCATATCTTTTTCACACAGTTTACTTCAATTTTTGTTCGGCGAATTTGAAAAAAACGTTCACTTCAAAAATATGATTTTTTACAAAAAAAAAAAAAAAAAGACTTAGAATTTTTCTTCAAATATTTTCTATTTTTTATTGAAATAACATTTTTTAAATGGCCGAATTAAACTTTTAATCGCCAAATTAATTAAGCTTAGAAAATAATTTGAAAATTGTCCAAGAATATTTTGAGTTTCAGCAATTTAAAGTAGCCCCATTAAAAAAAATAATAAATTTAAATAAAAATGTTTTGAATATTTATGTTATGATTTTGCTTATTAAATAAATGGTGAACCAGTGCAAAAATCTTCAAAAAATCTGTTGAATATTTTTTTTTCAAAATGTGTCCCGGACCCGCTTAAATATGTAAATAACGTGGCTGTGTGGATAGGAGGTACAGTGGAGCACGAAACTCAGTCACCTTCTTGTGGTGACTTCTGAGCTGTTAATGTAACAAATATAATTGCATTTCCAACTGAAAGCTGCATTGTGCACATTTATTGCAAAAATAAAAAAATGATAAATAACTGGATCAAATAAAATAAATTTTTGAGTGCAAAAAAAAAAGCTATGAAACGTAAATTTTTGGTTATTTTCGCACGCGGTTTGTTCGCGAACTAGAAACTACACGAACTTAACATTTTAAAGAATGTAAATAACTTTAAAGATGTGTGAAAAGCGTGATAAAAGGAAGCAATCGAAAAGCATCAGAACAATAATTTTAAACATTTGTGTTATCATTAAACTTCTTAAAAATTGACCATTTTCCACAATTTTCCAATTTTGGAGAAAATAAAGCCTAGGTGGAGGCTTCAACGAATTGTTCAAACTTGATAATATTTTACACGTGCATTGCACTTACATATACGCAACTTTTGGTGGGTATTGCAAATCACAAGATTCCAAGTTTCATTTTTTTTCGAATCCCCTTTAAGAACGTAAGGTATGAGCTGAACTTAGTTTAAGAGTAAATGTGTGAAAGCACTATGTGAATGTGTAAGTGTGTGTTGATTCCAAATACTTAAAAGAAATATGTCACCCCTTATAAGTGTGCTTGTTGTCCCAAGCATTTATCTGTACTTGTCCGTGCAGTCCACCCTGTCCCCCATTAACATGAATGTTATTTGAACCTCTGATTATGGAAAAAATATTTCTCCTTTTCTCTAAAACATTTACACCCTCATTCACAATTCTCTTACTACCCTGATTTAAAATTGAAAACTGTGTTAACCAGGTAATTATTTTTATAATCAGCAACATCTCTTCAGACCATGATTTAAAAAATATCAACGACTTACCTGTAACTTATTTCCAGACGGCTTAACGAGCTTGAAGTGGAGGAGAGCTGACATGACTGAGGACAGGAACTCCCGATCGAGGGCATCTGTAAAGAAAGAAAATTACAATGATGAGCAACTGAAAGTATAAGGGGCCATTCATTAATTGCGTAAGGATGATTTTGGCAACTTGACACACACCATACCCCCATATACGAGTAAGAAAGATCATTCAAACTGTTCCCCCTATCTTACGTAAGATTGCATTTCGTTTTTCAAAAAATAAAATAATGAATCTTACATCACAGGAATAGTTATTAAATTCACTTAAACTTTTTGTGCAAAGAAATATTTACTAAAAGGAATCTTGACTGAATGTTTATTCGACATTTGTTTTCGTATATTGATGCGATACTAATTAAAAATAAAACATGCCTTACATAGTGCGATTCTTCATAATATTTTACTGTTCATTCTTTGAGAAACAATTAAAAAACAGCTCATTCTAGAATGTTTTTTACCTTCCAGACGCAAATGAAATATGATCACTTCCAAACCACTCGACCGCGCGATTTCTATAAAATATCGACTGGGAAAATATTAGGTAAAAATGAGTGACCCTTCCCCTCCCCTAAGTAAGGATATGTAGAGATTTTTCCAACCCCCTTCCTTCCCCACGGGACCCTTACATAATTAATGAATGGCCCCTAACACTGAGAGAAAGATTTCCAAAAAAGTTGGGTCTTAGATGTCGAAATGAAAGTGGGGAGGTGCTCTTCCGTTGATTCGGTCATTGCTGATGGTCAAATAGTTTTCGCCAAATAAAACCTCAAAAGCAAAATAGGCAAAAGTGTGAAAACGTGATATAATTTTGAATTTAGTTTATAGGAGAGGCAGAATATTTAGTTAGTAGATGATTAACTTATTCGTTGATACTTAACAGCTTATTATTTGATAAATTATTCGGATGCATAGCAAAGTTTAATTAATAGATATTTAATTGCTGAACAACTATTTCGAAAGTGATATGAATTTTTATGCCCCCTTTTAATGGAACCGTACTAGTGGATATGTTTCCATAGTCACATTTGTCGCAATCCAAAAGTTTAGGCGAGCAATTTATTTCTAGAATTTAACAAAAACAAATTTGCTGTTCCACCCTTAATTTTACACAAAACTGATCAAAAGGGGGGCATGGTGTGAAATAAGCAATCAATAAATATTTTGTTTAATTAGTTACAGCATGACTCAAAAATTGCTTATTCAGAGCAATATTCAAAAATTCCAAAGATATTGCTAATTTGTTAACTCTATGAAGACTACTGCTTTGATAAACTAGCTGCCTATGGATCGTGCTAGATTTGAACAAACAATGAGACTGTGTTCAGCAAGTGAATAAAAATGGCCCCAACCCCTTCTCGAAAGAATTTAAAAAACAAAAAATTGGTTGAATTCAGGATTTTCAACCTTTCACTCGTTAAACCGTAATTTTCATCGAATGGAAGATAGCTACAGATGAAAAATATTAGGTTCAATAAGTTCATTTAGCCGTTTCTCAAGTTTCCAGAAAAACTGGAAAAAATTTTTTTATCTCTTCACGGTTTTCAAATAAATAGCCAAAAAAGTGCTAGAAAAATTCTAATTTTCCATTATCTGCCAGTAAAAACATGACCTTGATTTAGCACAATAAAGACATTCGCCCAGAACCACAAGTAAATTACTTGAAGTATCTACCGCTAAAAAGAAATTCTAACCCGTTAGTAATTGAAAATGCAAAATATTACTCCCCCCCCCCCCCGACGAACCCTTTAAACTATTTCCTACTTTGCAGCAAACAAAGAAAACTTTCTTTCCGTTTTTGAAAGATTGCCAAAATTGCATAGAATGATTCTCAAAAAAGTTATATTTAGCTTAAGAGTTTCGAAAGTTAGCTAGTTATAACAAAACCTTGAATAATTCCCACAAAGTCAGCCACTCCAAAGACCTCATGAACTTTTAAAAGTGCGGTACTGAAAGGAAATTCTAACCTATTGCAAACTCGCTGCATATGGAAGAGATCCGAAAACGCCGGTTTTTCTCCTTTAAAAGTTTTAATACAAACGAAGAGAAATTCCGAATCCCCCCCCCCCTTTCTTCACGAAAGAATTGGAAGGATGAGTTAAACGTTTGCCAAGTATCACTGAAATCTACGTTTTGCAATTTCGCGTTAGCCTCGGTTTAGTACCCGACAGTTTCAAAAATGTTTTTGTTTACAGCCGGGGCAAATCTAACCTGGTCACAAAAATGGGAGCCACTTTTGTACTTTTGGTAGTCATTTAAAAAGCATGCACGCACCGCAAAAAGTAAATACCCTATTCGATATCAGTAATACGTACAACAAATTTAAAAAAAAAAATGCGATACTGTACAAAAACAACAATCAAAATTTCCCTGAATATATTCTTTAATATGAAGATAGGCTTTGGTTTATTTATTAGTCAGAAAATGGCTGTCGCCTGAATTATTTCTCAGGGAATTTGGAATTTTAAAAAGCCGTAAACGCAGAAACTAGTTTTTTATCAAAAGAAAAAAGTGTGATCAGGTAGCGGGAGTAAAGATTTCATGACCGATATCCACCACTACATTTATCATAGAGATTACTTATAGCGTATAACGTTATGGAGTTTTATTTCTTATCAATGGGATTTCGGTATTCAGATGAAGTTTTGCTTTTTAAGTTCATCTATGTTAATGTTTTTTTTCTAGATTTTTTTAAAGTTCATCTATGTTCATGTGATGCTGAAAAAACAATTTTACACGCCCTGCTTCCCAATTTAAAAGTAAAATCTGCTTAAGTTAAGCCTTGAGTGAATGCTAACGATCTGTAACCATGGCGACGAAAATTTCTTTTTTTAATAATAGGAAAACAACAAATTAGTTTGTTCTTGTCGTCATGGCAGTCTGAAAAACCAGAGTAGCATCAACTTTGGTCAAGTGAGGATAATCAACAATTGGTGATTGCTGAGAAAAAAAAACCGCGATCATTAAAATGAACCATTTTTAAATACTAGATATAGAGAGAGATCAGGAATCATTGATTTTTGCTACTTTAATTGAAAACAATCGCTCTGAAAACAAACAAAAATGTATCCATACAAACTCAAGATAACGCATACTCAAGAATAAGTCTCAATTAGCAATGGAAGCCTTAGTCTAAATGTGATATTTTTACCAGACTACGGCGAAGCCAAGACGAAGGATTATGATTTTAGCAGTCTTATCTTTGTTTTTGTACTTCCGTATGTTTCACTGTAGTCCATGGACAATTCATTCAATTTTGATGAATAAGTTGTCAATCGATTTATTATTTATAGCCTAGATAATATGGGTTACATTTTAACGACTTCAACAATACCAGGAGACGATTTTTTGTTTTTTCTTTATTTTAGCAGCCTTTGTATTTACGCATGTGCCACCGTAGTGCCAAAACTATTTGTCCGATTTTTTTTTAATAAGGCGCCATTTCCAAAAAGTGGGACACTTAGGGGCATATATATATTTTTTTTTAATTAAGAAGTTTCAAAACTCCTAAATGCTCCACAAAGTACAACATAAGGCTTAAAAAATAAGTAAAACAATCACAAAAGACTAAAAACAAGCAAACACATTCAAGATTAACATAAGGCACTAAAACAATTAAAGTCCGAAACACAAAACAAAATTCCGAAGAACAGCAAGACTCTCTTCGAAAGAATCTAGTAAATGCATTAATAGAGCTAAGTATTTGAAAGAGGTTCTTTGAGTAAACGGAAGTCCTCTTCTCCCGTTTTGAAATAATTTTATTTATTTAAAATGCGTACACACTCAAAATCCTTTAAAAAATTCTTAACAATTAAAATATTTCACCGAATAAAAAAAAACATTAAATTGCAACAACAGTGGCTTGAAAATGTAAAAAAAAAATCCAGCAACTATATTGGTTATCGTTTGACTCGCTAAGTGGCCACGGTAACGTAACTCAGCCGATATCAAGGGAAGCGAACTCCCCTGAGTCATTCCAAGTCAAATCATCAAGCAAAAACATCATTTGACACCCGAGGTTCTCAGATCTGGATGAAACTGTGTGGATATATAAGAAAAAATAGAAATTTTCATCTAATATATGAATTACTTTTTGAATGGAAGCACTTCAAAGTTTTCCCTAAAATTTGTTATTTAGCAAAAACCGCAAATCCAGCAACCATACATAAACATACAATTTTCACTATAAAAGTTTTATTTTTAGAGATAGCGAAATGATATTTTTTTTTCGCATTTTGATCAGTATTGTACTGAAAAGTCAAAATGATAATTAGATTCAATATTTAAATAAATTAAAAGGGCTTTTAAAAAAATCTTGAAACGGAGCAAAATTGAGTTCACTTTCGGATATTGACTTGTGCTCAGAAAGTTCTAAATAGCACTTTTAGCCCTCCAAAACTTCCAAAACCCAATATATTCCCAAAAACTAGATTAAAAATGGTACAAACTTATGCAATAAAATTGGTGGGGTTTTCAGTTTTGATCAAGTTAGAGATGATCAAAATTGTACTTTTGAAATGTTCAAAAATCAACCAAAGGTGTTCTCCACTAGCTCAAATGATACACTAATAAATAAATTCAGGCTTTCCGTACTAATAGGGCAAGTTTATTAGATTAACTAATTTGAAGAAAGAATACTAATATTAGCTTCTTTTTTTTCATAATATTCAGAACGACAGCTGAAGTTGAGAACTCACAACTTCTAAGGTTTTGCTGTTCTACCATTCATCGGATACACAGAAAAATAGCCAGTTTTTAGGGGAAGAGTGGATGTATTTATTAGCTCTTGGCATAAGTCAACTTCATCTTCAAAACTTTTAATCACGTTATAAGTAAAAATCTTACAATTATTTCACAACGGTTTTTTGGAAGTCCTAGCTGTTTCCGCACAAAATTTGATCAAGTGTCAAAATTTGATTTAATTTCTGTAATTCACCTTAATCTCAATTATTTGAAATTCTGTAAATCAAAAACTCATTTAGCCTCATCGTTTTTTGAGCGTTCACGATTGCTTATTGTTCTCATTTGACTGTTTTGATGTCCTTTGATTTTATTTTTCCAGCACCACCCTCTGCAGCATCACCGTTGACCGGGTCCTCACGATGCTTCTCATATAGCGAAAGCCGTCTCCAGGTTGCGTCCATGTCCTAAACACACGCGCATACATACACAACTACACACACGCGCACACACACACACACACACAAGGACATACACACACATACACCTATACACACGCATACATACAGACACCTACACACACGCACACAAACACACACACAAGGACATACACACACATACACCTATACACACACATACATACAGACACCTACACAAAAACATACATACACACAACTACTCACACATTCATGCATACATACACCTACACATACACACACAAAAAAATACACACACATACAACTACCCACACATTCATGCCTGCACACAGACACAAACACATATGCCTACACACATTCATACACACAACTACCCACACACTTATGCCAGCACACAGACATACATGCCTACACACACATACACATACCCTCTACACACAAACACATACGCCTACATACACACACTCATGATTGCGAAAAACATAATTTGAATTCAAGGTGTCAGAATTCAAATTATTATTATTTTTTTTTTTTTTTGGTTTTTTTATGCTATGCAAGCAATATCAGTTTAAAATCACAATTATAAGTCAATCGTTCTGCAGTCGGAAAATTATGCAGACAATTATTTCTCTTCAATTCATTTTTCAACCAAGCCCACCGGCAAGTTTTTGGAAAACCGAATAGTTCTAAGTATAAAAATGATACGCATTAAACTTGAAAAAAAAAATCTAGAAGTATTTTGTTAGTATACTAAAAGTCCAAAGAAAAAAAATACCATGAATTGTATCGTTAATAAAAGTGTTAACGATAAAGTGTTCAAAATTGTGTCTTACTAATTTTACTTTGTACTTTCCGACTTTTATTACATTCGTTGAATATTTTTTAAATAAACTATATTAATATAGACGAAAACATGTGTAGAAGTCTATTTGTACATGTTAAAATGTTTAGATCCTGAAATAAAATTTCTGTAGTTTTTTGACAAACTTTTTTAGTACTCTCTTTTACCCAGAAGTTTCGATTTACCGAAGCAAATAAAAGAAATCACCTAAAACTGCCTGTCAGAAGACCTCTAAAACTTACATCAAGTCGTAAAAATGTTTATACGGACAAATATGACTTCTGCGTATAGTTTTTTTTAATGATATAAAATATATTCAATAAATGTCATACACGTCAGAAAATGCAAAGACAAATCAGTAAGATATAATTTTGTAAACTATGTTCGTAGTTATACTAACAAAAAATCCACGGTATATTTTGTTTTTCAACTTAAAACCTAAATGCATAAAACAATCATTTACTAAAAAAAAATTTACTTTCACCTTCAATCATTCTCTAATTTAGCAATTTAAAAGTTACTTCTTACTGCTGATGTTAACTTTAAAATGGCATTGCTTGGTAAAAAAAATAATTTTTGGTAAACCGACATAGACGAAACAAATTTTCCGTAAGAGGCTCAAGTGCATTAAAAAAAAAAGAACAGAAACAAATTTGTCAATCGGTCACAATTTGTGCGGCGACTATCTAATTTTTGTCCTAGAAGAAAGCAAAGATCAAGCAGACAATAATGTAGATACAACATTAGACTGGGCACACCTTTCACGTGGACAATTAAAAAGCAACCAGTGAAGACAAAAACAAATGAATGAATCCAGTAAAGGGGAAAAAGTTTTAGTTCATTAATATAAAATGGTTCCGTAATGTGTGAGTTGGTTTTATGAAAATAAATTTCTTCGAAGAACAAAGTAGTTGTGATTTACAAGAACCGTTGTGAAATAATTGTAAGAATTTAAAATTTACAACATGATTAAAACTTCTAAAGATAAAGCTGGCATCTCTAAGAGCTAATAAATGCATCCACTTCCCCTAAAAACTGCCTTTTCTTTTTAATTAAAGTAATCATTGCAAAACACATTAAAAAAATAGCAGCTTACATTCAATTAAAATGCGTGCAATTAATAAAAACTAAAAAAAACCCAACAAAACGTCCTTAAAAACGTTGGAAAAAAGTGAGAATAAAATATATTACCAGAAGAGTAATGACAACCTTCCCCAAGTTATCATTGCTGGGGGAGGAGTCGCAATATTTACCCTATACAAAAACGTGTCCCGCTCCCCCCCCCCCCCCCCCCACTATATTTTTTTTATCTGCCTATAAATTTCAATTACGAGAAAGTAATGGCACATAAAAGAAATTTGCATAAGTCTGGTAAATAAAAATAGAAAACCCGAGGTATTACGGTAGCACTCTTTCGAATCTTCCACGGCTTACAAATTCAAAAGGTATTAAGTCAACAAACCATATAGTAACACTAAGCGCTTTCCAAAAACAACAGAATGCATGTAATGTACTAAGTTCAACATTAAAACAAATTAATTAATAGAACACGCATTTCAAAACAATCATTTTCTAGAACAAGAATCTACTCCTTAAAAGATTCTTAGTCAACAAAGCAGTGGTACTCAAAAAACCCATAAAAAGCCTCCCCCGCCCAGCAAGAAGCATCCCCCCCCTCACCTCCCATTGCCCGCTCCAAAAAAGAAAAATATCCCTTTAAAACCCTCACTTAAAATTTTAATGGCGCAGTTTGCGCCGTGACCCTTTCCCCCTTAGGTGAGCACGCCTAAACAAATTTATTTCAATTCTTAAAAAATCAGTCAAAGACTCGAAAATTCCAGGAGACCAAGTTGGTTATTTTCTCTCCAACTCCGTAGCCCTTCCGAAAGCACAGAAAAGAATTAGTGCCGGAACGCCACTTTGTAATTTTCTTTCCTTTTTTTTTTTTTTGGAAACTAAAAACTCAGGATTCAATTATGTCCCATTTGGGAACCTTCGAGCCTAGGAAATTCAAGAATTCATCCATGTTATGACGCATCAGTTTTAAGAATAACATTTTCTGCTACACGATAGAATTTTAAGAGAATGAATGAAACTTACCCTGCATACCCGTGGATTTCTGAAGCACTTCGAATTAAATTTTGAAGAAAAAAAAAACCTTCTCGAAACCACTTTTACGAGCCAAGGTCAAACTATTGAGCTCTTTCCTTCTGTGTAATCGAAATTTCCGCGCAGCTCAAAGCTTGGCCAATGAAATCCCACAATGACGTTGCGTCATTAATCATATGCTAATTCATTCGCGATTCGAGAACTTCTTCTTAAAAGAGACAAAAATAATTACGTTTGATTTAAAGGAATTCTTTTCGTGAAAAGAAATGCGGGGTATACGGGGTACGTTCGAATAGAGTTACTGGTTAACCGGTGACTAACTAGGCGTGTTCTGATAGAGCTACCGGTTGATGAAAGCTTCGTCCCAAATGAACAAACGATTACTCTATTCGAATTATCCCATATAATTTAAAAAATGAAAATAAGATTTGACGAACATTTGTAAAACTTCCATTACGTGCCATTCTAAGTATTTATTTTCAGCTCAAGCTGCTGAAAAATGTAGGGTGAATGTCTACTTGCAATTGATTTTTAATAAGAACTTTGGAAATGAAAATGAATGGAGCTAAGAAGTCTCTAGAATTTTAGTAAAAGTTCTTTTAGGAGCAGATCTATGGAGAAATAAGGAGAAAAAATTCTTTTTTAACGAAACAGAAAGGAATCATTATCATCTAAAAAAAAAACTTACTTTTTGACAGTGTTAATGAAAAATAAAAAATAAAAATTGTGAAAAAAAAAAAAAAAAAACGTGGTCGAATCGTAGGGTTGTCGCTACTCGAAGTTGCAATAATTAAAACTTCGAATGGTGACAACCCTATGATTGGACCACTGTTGCTTGGGCAACCCTATATCATCGATTTTGTAATATTTGTACATACATTTTTTATATAACTTATGTGGAAATTCTATGAGAGTAAAAATATCTCCACTGTGTTTATCAGACGCACTGTAGAAATCCTCAAAACATTTTGGGCTCCCCTACAAAAAGGATTCCGAGTCACAACTGACTACAACTGTATTTATGTCAAGGACTGCATACTAAGTGTCTTGCCTCCATTATTTTTTATACCGATAGATGGCAGCACCATCACCGGATCGAACAGTTAATGAGAATTTAGAACTAGACCAGGAGCTAATAGCTACCTGGTGCTAGCACCCCTAGAGGTATCGTTTCACTTGGAGGACATTGAGACCACGAGCATATTTAATGTCGGCCAGTCCCCTTTAATGACGACGGTGGATCTTCGACCATCGAGGTTCGAACTCAGGACCCTCCGGCCCCGAATCCGACACTCTACCGATCGGGCTACCACGGCCCTCCCTACAAAAGTTGCGTAAGAATAATTACGTAAGACGGTGGTGGTTGAAGTGAAATTTAACATTACTGCGTAAAACAGTTAAATTTTAGCTTTAAAGGAATTTCCGCATTTCTTGCAACAGGTAAATGCTACAGAAAGAACATTTTAATTATTTATTTTGTCCAGTTATTTATGAGAGAACAATTACTGATAACACAATGATACATCAATGGAGTTGTTTCCATCAGTCAAGCATACTACTTTTAGTCACAACCTAAAGTTGATAGAATGAGCAAAAAAAAAAAAAAATAGCATGGAGCAAAGAAAAACTTTTATTTGCAAAACGTTTTATTTTTAATTATTTTTTAAATGTCCGATTTTTCAAATAAGACGTGGTTTTTAGGACGTCACAAGTTATGAACTTTGACGCTCTACTCCACTGGCGTACTGAATTCCTACGCTTACTGTCTACCGCAGATCCAGATTATGATAATTAAGAAGCAAATTAAATATTGCGCTCTACGCTTGCTATCAACCACATCGTTGCCAGTACATGTGATAAGTGTGTGTAAAGAAGCAAATTAAATATTGCGCTTTGCGCCATTGGCATTAGTGAATGGCATTTCATCACTTGTGATGTTATGTGCAGAAGCACAAAAAATGAAATTGAATCTACGCCACCGGTTAAAATAATTGTTAAAAAATATAAAACTTTGTCTAATTATTTTAAAAATGGTGAAATTCTATGTTTTTTGGCATTCTCTTTCGGAAAACAATACTTTTAAAATTTTGAAAACGACCCCTTTCTGAAACAAAGTATTTTTATAACATTTTAAATTATGTTCCAAAAATTTATTTTTTTAAACCAACAGATATCAACTTGATTTTAATTCGTATAACGAGCATTCACTGCTGCAAGTCATCTTTTTTTTTTCGAAAAAATCGTGACTGTAAATGAAAAACAGACAACAATAGTTGCGGGAAAAAAAAGGATTTTAAACGTATTTATAATGGGGTCGTTTCCAATATTTTAAAAGTATTTTTTTTCTGAAAGAACATGCTTAAAAACATAAGATCTAACCAATTTTTAAATAATTTGTTTAAGTTTAATATTATAAAAAAATTCTTTAAATCGGTGCGCTTTCATTGTTTACATTTCTTACCGATGACATCGCAAATGATGAAATGCCATTCTGTGTTGCCATTCACAGAGCAAAATATTTAATTCGCATCTTTACTCACGCGTATTGGCAACGATATGGTTGGGAGCAAGCGTATAGCGCAATTTTAATTCGCTTTTTGATTTCATAACGTGGAAATGCTGTACAAATATGCGCCAAAGAGCATCATTTGTGACGTCATCAAGACCACGCCTTGTTTGAAAAATCGGACATTTCAAAAAAATAATTAAAAATAAGTGTTGGGAAAATTAAAGAATTTTCTGGGTCCATTTATTTTTATTTATTTATTTTTATTTGTTTATTTTTTTTTATTTATTTATTTTTTTTCTTATTGTATCAATTTCAGTGACTAAAAGTACTGCTTTTGATTGAAGGATAAACCCCATTCATTTTCATTGAATTTTATTTAAAAAAAATTTACTGCTGCAAGTTGTCTTTTTTGCGGAACAACTCTGAGAGTAAAGAAACTAGATGTACAGATCCACGTAAGATGGGGGAAAAGTTCAATTATATCATACGAAATTCAACTTCACTCCATTTTACGTTACGAGAAATTTCGACTGCAAGTTGTGTTTCCTGCGGAAAAGGAATGAGGGTAAGGAAACTACATGTACGAATCAGCAATAAGAGGGGGTCAGGGGTCAGGGTGGGGTTATGAACAAAGTAGGACACAATTTCGATAAAATGTTAGGACATTTTTAGGACAAGTATCGTTCTTGTGAGAATATGTTTCGTTTTTGTTAACTTAGTCCATGGAATGTAACCCCCCCCCCCCCGGAAAAATGCTACAGTTTTTTTTTCTTTGTTAACCCATTGTTTGCCCCGGCCGATACAGGATCGGCCGCGCAGTTTGTGTTAATACTGCCCCGGCCGATTCAGGCTCGTCGCAAGAAAATGGTTCCTAACTGCCCTCGACGATCCTGTGTCGTCACGGCGATTCTAGCAGTTTTTGCTTCGGCCGAATATGTGTCGGCGATCCTTCCAGGGGCAGAACCCTGTTTTTGCGCTTCTCTGTTGGGTTCTGGAGCTTTTAGAGGAGCGGTAATCAAGCTCTTTTCTGAGACAAAAGGGATGTAACTTAGAGTATTTCACGGAACTTGTTGTAATTTATTTTATTTTACTAAGATATTAACTTTTCAAGTACTCTTGGATGGGACACGTATAATACTTCAAATAATCAGGCACTTTATTTTTATCTTTTCGTGGAAGCTTTGTTTCTTAGCATTCTGGCATTTGAACTCCTGATGAACAAGTGTGAAAATATTTCCTTACATATTTATCAATATTTCTATGCCTGAATAAAGCAAATAAACAAAAATATGTTTTTCTTGTTATCAAAAATCCACCTTCTTACGCAAGTATCCTTCACTAAATTGTTCATAATCCTCAAATTTTACAATTTATTTTTCGCAATATTATTTTTTTAAATTATCTTGTATATCTTAATTTTGTACGAGTATGTTTTTTTTTTATTATAATGTGTTTACTACGTGTTTTATTTTTTTGTATACTATTATTATTATTTATTACTTATTTATTTTTAAACCATGATATTTTGAAACGCAAATTATATCTTTTTATATACGCGGCACCATTTGATGGATTTTTAGTGATACGGTTTTGAATATTTTTTATTTCACGAAAAAAAAAATGACGACCACATTGACTATACGTAAAAGTTGTCTATGTAAAACATAAAAAAAATAGATACGACAGTACGAATAAAATGATAATATCTTGAGTTCTTTTGTTATACGCTTTACTCATAAGAAACGAAACATTCCTTATCTCCCATTCTTTTTCAGATTTTATTTATTGTCTTAAAATAGCTCCAATGTTTTAATTGTACCTTCTTTTATGAGATTTTAAAAATATAAATTAAATATTTGGTTTCTTTTCAATAATCAAATTGCCATAATTAGTACATAATCATATGAAACTAACTAAAATTTATCCAAGTATGTTTAAAAAAAAGATTTAAAATCCGACTCGATTTCAAGCAAGATCTCCTTTTTTTTCCTTCTGAAGACATGTTTCGTCATATAAGCATAAAAGCTTGCTCTGAAATTCCTTTCTGAGCTAAACTGTTTTGTTGTAAGAAAATAATGTGGAAGGGTTGACCACAAAACGCTAAAACCTTCTGACCATTCTTTGAATGGTCATTCCTTGAACTTGCTCGGATGTTTGCAAAGAGGGTCCTTGGAGAATAAAGACCTCCCAGTCGGTCTAGTTATTCCTCTCTCAGCTGGGGGCTTTTAGTTGCATGCACAAAAGTATCCTTTAGGGAAATAGGGGATTAGCCGCAAGTTTTGATCTTTTGTAATCATTTATCTTTAAAATACTTCCCACGCTTGAGCAACTGATATCTGGGCACTCAGAAGGGATTTAAAAGTCACCTGAATTACGATAAAAGTCGACCATAGTCCTGCCGTCAAAGGGATGTCTCTGTGTTTATTGGTCATTTTGAAGTGTCACAATATATCAAAAGGCACCGAAGAATACTTTTTATCCTCTTAGAATATTATTCCCACACTTAAAGCGTTTTTGTCCATGCAATTCGCTTGCTCACACGTTGGATCGATCAGTCAATTGTTTGAAGAATGTTTTGTTGAGGCCTTTTGAAAGATAGATCATCTTACATTTAACAGTAAAAGGGAAAAAAAGATATACTGAGATAAAAGCAAAAAGAAAAATAAATCAATAAAATAATTAGTGTTATGAAAATAATTGCTTTTCGTCCAATCCTCTATTGTTTCCTATTTTCCTGTTATGTACTGCGTAAATGTATGAATATTTCTTCACATATTAGCAACCTTGTATTTTATTGCACTATTTAATTCAGTGCGTAAAAACAAATAAAGCGAAGCGATTTTCGAATGCAAGCTGAACAGCAAAAACAACATTAAAATACCGATAGCAAAATGGGGAGAAAAGTGTTATTACAACGTAGCAAAAAGCAACTCCGTTTCGTTATCTGCTGCATGCGCGTTAAGGGTTTTTTGGCTGGTCATTGAATGGGTTAAACAAAAGCAAGGGTAATTCCTAGGTTTCTTCAAAATTATATTGCGAGTGCTCCCCCGCCCTCTCCTTCCGTATTTCCTACGTTTTAGTGCAGGATTTCCAATTTTCATAGGATCAAAGAAAGAAGTAGGGGAGACCAGGGCAAGATGACTATGTTAACAATTTTTGTTGTTTATAATTCATTTTTAAGGATAGTAGAATTAATTTTACATGAGCTGTTAGAAGGGTCCTTTGTAGTATTAAATATACAGTTGTATCTCTGTTTAACGACGCTCTATTTAACGACAATTCTCTATTTATGGACGACTTTTCACGGTCCCGCATACTCCACTTTAGTTATAAAAGCTATCTATTTAAGGACGCTTTCTACTTAAAGAAGATTTTTTGTGGTAACTTGAGAGTCGTTAAATAGAGAGCTAACTGTATTACCATTTAATTTTTCAAATAAAAATAATGAAGGATATTTTACTTTTTTATAACCTTAACAATTCATCACCTTGCCCTAGTACTGGGGCGAGATGACAATACTGAAAAAGGTTGAACATATTTTATCTTTTGAATATGTTACATAGTTTAACGAATTATAACTGTGTTTTTACACCTTACAAAGTATCAAATTAAGCATAATGCATTGTAGAGTAATATTGAAGTGTTAAGTTATGCATCCAACAATAGACACAAATAAAAATGCCATTTTCATGATTGGAACATTCCTTATGCCACCATTCTTAGCATTTACAGCATTAAATCCATTCTTTTGTCGGAGGGTCACAAAATTACTCTTTACAAGCAGGACATCTTATAACACCATCCTTTGAAGTTGATGCAACTGGATTGTTTGGCCTGCAGTTGTGTAGACTTAGGCCTACAGGAACTTAGTTTGAGAGTTTTTTACTCACGTTTTTGCTTCACGAGCTTATTTTCCTTCTTTTTTTTTTAAATAAACATTTTTTTTCTTCTGCTTTGCACCTTGTTTTGACATTTCTTTGATGGGTGTGCTTATAAAGAAAGTTTGAGCTCCGGTTTTTGCTTTTTCTTTTTTCTCTTATTGTGTTGTTTTAGGCAATGGTTTAAAATCAGAAGCTCTTGCAGGCTTCTTTGTTGCATCGGAATGAGCATTGGCCTATAATTTCTGCTTCTTCTGGGGGCTTGTATGTTGGTTTTCTAATACCAAGCTCGGAGGATTAGCACTATTATTCTCAGTTTCATCGCCAACAGCATCATAGTCCGCTAAAAGCAAGAGAATTGTGAGAGGCTCGATCCCACATTTTTCAAACCCTTTACGGAATTTCCAACTGTAGCAGCTTCAAAGTAATCGGTGCCCAAAAGCTCGTCAATATTTTTGTCTGTGATAGTTTGTCCTAGATTAGTGACCTTCAAGTTGTCACATGCTTGGCTATAGTAGGTGTTAATGCACCAAGAAATGGCACATCAAGAGGTTAGAGGTGATGCAATGTGTGGGGCGGCAACCTAACCATGATAACGTTTTTTTTCTTTGTAATGTAAGGTAGCATGCAAAGTTTGAGATTAGTGATTGTCAATAAACAACACAGCAAGAGATTCTTTGCTTGATTTCATTCAGTCAACTAGTCATTTGGTCAACTAGTTCATAAATGACCTCTGGTCGCCTGCTTTTGAAAAACACCTTCCTTCCTCCAATGCGCCCCATAGCCCCAGAGGAGCGCCCCTTACCCCCAGATTAGATAGAAGCGCAAGGTCACTTGGACAGACAAATAAGCGTTTACAGGATTTAACAGAATGGACATCATAGTTAGTTTAATAAATTCAGAAACACGGGGCAAGATGACGAGCTTGTCATCTTGCCCCTTGTTTCGGCCCGTCATCGTGCCGGACCGCCTGTTTGAAAGGATTCGTCCTCATTGCCGTAAAGGAAGCGATTAATTGACATTTATTCATGGTAATAGATAGTATTCAAGTTACTCATACATACTAAGGAGACACAATATGTCATATCTGTCTCTGAAGCAGAGCTTATTTATATGTGCATAAAAGTTCTTATGCGGTAGCGGTAAAAAAAAATAAGAGCTTCAGAACTAACACAAATATTGCGATATGCAGGTACGAGAGCCAGTAGTATCCAGTTGATGCTATTACCTAGTGGAAAACGGAAAAATTAAGATATTCGTCATCTAGCCCTGGTCTCCCTTACGCATCTAAGGAAGTACATTTATCCACAAAATATATAGAAAGCGGGTATACCCACATTGCTTTACCCACTTTGCCTGAAAGCACGTTTTTTATTTCAATAATTATAACCATAAATTTAAAAAAAAACGAAATCACTATCATAATTTATGAGTGTATCGTGTCAGAAAAATGTAATATTATTGACAACAAAAAAAAAATTTATATTTTAATAATATTATCGTCTTCGACTAATCACAATTTACGTTCAGTTCCGTTGCATTCAGTTTTTTTTTTTTTTTTTTTAGGAATTCATCATTTTTGTATTTTTAGTCTGGTTATGCATGCTGCTTCATCGTTGCTCTGTCAATGCGGGGACTGATTGAAACTCTGGGGCATTCGGGTTAAACACGATATACATATGCATCACCGACACCATGCGCGGCATACGAATTCCTACCCGTTTTGGGCCAACCTCCCCTAAGTGTACCAAATTTTGTTAGTTTTCATGCAGTAGTTTTTGCTATAGAGTAGCCACAAAAAACCGGTCAGACACATATAGACAAACAGACAGACAGACAGACACACACACACACACACTCCCTTTCTCAAACACACACATACACTCTCTGTCTCTCATACACACTCTCTCACGCCCACACACTCTCTCTCTCACGCCCACACGCTCTCTCTCACGCCCACACGCTCTCTCTCACGCCCACACGCTCTCTCTCACACTCTCTCTCACGCACACACGCTCTCTCTCACGCACACACGCAATCTGTCTCCCACATACACGCGATCTCTCTCCTGCACACTCGCTTTTTCTCCTACATACACACACTCGTTCTCTCGATCTCTCTCACACACATACACCACACACCCTCTCTCTCATACACACATACACACATGCGCCTACACACACACACAAATACACACGCCTTTATAGTACACACACACTCGTAATTGCGAAAAACGTAATTTTAATTCAAGATATCAAAATTCAAATTAATGTACTTTTTTATTAGTTTGGTTTTTTCTTCTATTTTATAATAAAACATTTGGTATCAGGGACTTGCGCAGGGAAGGGGAAGGGGAGAAGTGACACCTGTTGATCTGGGCCCGAGTTTGAAGAGGGCCCGAGATTTTTTAAATGAGGGGTGAAATATATGCAGGGACTTAGAGATAAAAAATTTGTTGGGGGACCCGTAAAAGTCATTTGTGACTGGTCTCAAAATTTCCGTACATGCCTCTGTTTGGCATCAATTGCTTCAGCTTTCCGTCGCCATGTTATTTACGCGGGTAAGTTAATAAATTAATTTTATTACATGTATAGCCTAGTCCAGTTTTTTCTATTCATAATTTATTTATATTTTTTAATCATCTACATTTGAAATTTTAATGACCTTTTGTAATTCAAAAGACTTTTTCAAGTGAATTGAATTCAATGCGCGAGTCAAAAAAAAGAACAATTTTTAATGAGCGGTTCATAAAAAAAGAGTGAAATCGTCCTTGTCTTATTTAAACTGATGCGAACTGTAGTATAATATCAGTCTATAGAGCTATACGTACGAATGTATGCATAAATTATGTAGCGTTTCATTGTTCCACAAAGTTGGCATTAAAAAGTCCGGTGAGAATATTCTTGTGCTGAAAATGATTAAATATGCAGTAGAATTGAAACTAAACTGAAACTTTAAAGCAGTTCTGGTAAAATATTTAAAATAATTCTCTTTTTTAACTAGCATCCTCTAGGATTAATGTTATGGTACCATTTATTTCAATCATACCTGACCAAACTCTTCCTTTAAAAAATGAAAAATTGCTGAAGTTGAATATGCCCTCGTTTTTAGAAAATAAAATGAATTAAATATATTTTTAGGTGCAAACTTCAGTGTAATGTTTTGTCTGGGTTATTTAAAAGAAAAGTTTCTTCTCCATCACAAATTCTACTTCAGATGAAAAGAAAATCCCTCGCAGAAACATTTTTTACACATTTTATTATATTCTTTCTTTTTTGTGATTAACACTTCATTTTCATGCAGAACTTTTTTATATAAAAAACAGATGCTTAACCTGCCCACGGCAGTAGCGTAATAAAATAAGACATGGTTAAATCAAGTTCAATTTTAGCAATAGATGTGAGTAAAAGAGAAACTGCGGCATATACGTAGTTAGTCCAATAAATACGCCGACCGAAGCCATAAAAAAAAAATTATTTTGCGAAACTTAGCCAACATCGATGTTGTCCCTTTCAAAGTACACTCTATTCGTTGCTATGCCCTTATCCCATTTTCTTTTCCACTCTTTAAAGCACTTTTGGAAGTCCTCAGCAGTTAGGCTCTTTAGTTGTCTAGTCGTTTCTCGCTTTATTGAGACCAAATCTTCCCAGTGATGACCCCTTATCACATTTTTGCATTTTGGGTATAGGAAAAAGTCTCAGGGTGCGAGATCTGGCGAATAAAGAGGATGATTATGGATGTTGCTGGAATTTTTTTGCCAGAAACTACCGAACAATCAATGCTGAATGTGCTGGTGGATTGTTATGGTGGTAGACCTATCCAGCGCCTTAAGTCAAATTTGGTCGCACACGACCTGTCAAACTTATTGCTCCGTGATTTTATCAATTTCCATTTTCGACGAACAGTAAAAACACGGACAACAGAAACTAACATAACTTGCAACATACGCGCAGTCTGGCGATCCGCCAAACTCTGACAGCTCATTGGGTGTCAGGCAACTATCGCCGACAGTTAGCGGGGCTTCCGCGTCATGGCCCCTTGATTGCATGAGTAGGCGTACTTACTGGACAGACTACCAAAACGCAGTGCGGTATGAGAGGACAAAAAGTTTTTAGCATATAAGGTGTTTAAGGGAAACTTTGCTCTTAATTAAACTACAATTCCACAGCCAAAAGTAATCATTGAATTGGAATGCGAAACACAGATTAATTCAATCTGATTTTTCCCCTATTCTGCGCGTCTGACTGATTTCTACAAAAAATTTCAAGAAATACAAGGAGTGCGGCAGTTATTCAGGGTGTGGCGACAAATTAAATTCAATTAACCTCTAGAACCTATACATTACTTGATAATGAGTTACGTGCTAATTGGTTTATGTCTATTTAAGCTCAACCATAAAGAGCGGGGAAAAAATGCTAAAGATTCGATTTTTCTTTTAAAAATCTTTTTACTGCTCTTTTCACCTGTTAAATCAACTTTTTTTGACAAATTTTCTTCCGCAATCATTAGGATTTCTTTTGATATAAATGCCATGGTTTTGACTTTCCTCAAATAATAATCTTTGTGATTGCTAGATAGCGAGTGCACCTTAGCTCCATGACATGACACGTGATCCATTACTTCGTATTATTTATTTTTCCTCAGGCAATAAATCTTTTCGAAGCTTTTTGATTCCTTTTTTTAATATTTTTGTTTCATTTATTTATTTATTCCAGACACTATTTTTGAATCATACAGATATTTTTCCTCCACTCTGTTTTGCATTTATTTATTTATTTATTCATTGTTAGATGAGACAAATAAATCTTTTTGCATCGTGTTCTTTTTTTTTCTTTCGATTCATTATTGAGAAATCAAGATTGCTCTTGACTTTCTCTAAGATCCTATGTCTGCTTCCTGATTAGTAGGTAGAAACATAGTTGTGGTGAGTGAGGATTTTATACCGTATCTTGAGATAGAGTAGATAAGGTTATGAGTGAGGATTTTTTAAATCATATCTTAATCAAGAATTTCTTACACCAAAGTAATTTTAATGGCTTCATTGGAAATATTATGCAATTGAATTTCGTCGGCTTTTATAAATATAAATAAGTTTTAACATTAGAGTTTTTTAGCAGTATCTTTCGATATATCCTTTATATATTTATTTTACAGATGATAAATCTTTTCGCATCTTATTTATTATCTCTCATTTTCTCCCTAACAATATTTTTACTCCGAATCAGCTTTCTGTCTTTCTCTCTCTCTCTTTTTTACATACAATAAAACTTTTGATCTCCCCCCCCCCTTGCTTGAGTTACTGGCGTTTCTTAGAAATTTGCAAACAGTAAGAAAAACCGTTATTTTTAATAGCTCATTAATTATCATTAATTAAATTGTATTACGTTAATAATTTTTTGAACCAAAATCTACCATAATATACACAAATTTAGACAATAGGAAATCCAACTAAGTTATATTTATGCGCATTATGTGCTCGAAAAGCCTTAAGCGCCCTTAATTAAGTCATTTTGCAATTTTTGCTGTCCTCAGAAAACAGTTAAGAAACTTTTCCACACAATAAAAAGAAATGCTGCTGAATGATAAAAGTTAATCATTAACTTTTTCACCGTACTTTTTTTATCTTTTTGGCGAAGAAAGAGGACATGAAAAATGTGTACTCGCAATACTCTATTGAAAATAGTTTAATCTCTCCAAGTAAATTACCTACCTTTCTTTATGCGCTAAAGTAATTAATTCGAAATAAATTTCGATGTAATCCTTTATGTTAGCACACCAGCGGTGTTATTTATTATGACACGAACAATTAATATTCATGTGCAAACGATTCTAAGAGAATTTTTTTTCAAGCACATATTTCTTCCTTCTTCCAATGAATGCTGCAAGGGATTAATAATTTTGTTCCTTCTATTTCAGCTCCAAAGCTATAAATTACTTCAACTTGCTGAAGTTCCTTTAATGAGTATTTGTCTCAAAAGTGAGTTAATGAGCTTTAAATATAATAAGTTGCAATATTATTTTATCAGGATTTTATTTTAGAGCATAATCGTTCTCCAGCGGTAGACGTAATAAATAAATCTGGAGATGATATTCCTAAAATTCTTAAATTGTTATGTAGAGCATTATAAATAATTCAACGGAATAAGTGAAACATTAAACAAACAGTAAAAACAATAATTTGTGAAATTCAACTTTATTTATGAGAAAACCAAAATCTTTTTGAGCCGGCGGAAGATTTTTTTTTTTTTTCACAATTTTCGTTAAAAAATTTAAGAGACAATCCATAATTCGCTAGCTTTTTGAACAAAAAAAAAATGAAAAATCGATTTATCCTGTTTTTATTACTCATTGCTTCAATGCATAGTGTCCGGAACCGGAGGCCCGTTGACTCGGTTTGCGCTTCATGCCAGTAGAGAAAGGTTATGAGTTTTATCAAATGGCAGGAAAATATCTTTTCAATGATTTATTTTCTTTAGAAAATTTACTATCAAAATTTCCATAAATATATAAACTGAATTCATAGACACGTAGGATTCTGGGCTACAGTTCTGTTGAAAGAAGACATTTTTACCATCGTAAATCATGGTATAACTTTTTTTTAAATTTTGTAACAAAATAGATGCATCGATTTGAATTTATTATCCCCATAATTGATTCCCCCATTTGTCCCCATATATTGCTTATTTGGTTTCCACCGGAAATAAAGCACCAAAAAAAAAAAAACGTCACAACATTCCTCAATGGGGTTCTTTCCTTCTGTCAAAAGTACTATTTTTTTGTCACCGAAGTTGATAGAATGAGCAAAAAAAAAAAAAAAATGAAGCAAAAAAAAGCTTTTGTTTTCAAAACGTTTAATTTTTAATATTTTTTTAAATGTGCGACTTTTCAAAAAGGCGCGGTCTTTATGACGTCACAAGTGATGAACTTTGGTGTGCTAACACATTGGCGCGTTGAATACTGACGCTTGCTGTTTACCACGTTTCCAGATTATGATAATTAAGAAGCGAATCAAATATTGCTCTCTACGCTTGCTATCATGTATTGTTGCCAGAACATGTGAGAAAAAAATCGAATTAACTAGTGCGCTCTGAGCTAATGGCGTCAGCGAATGGCATTTCATCACTTGTGATGTCATGTGCAGAAGCGTGATAAATCAAATGGAATCTGCGCACCGATTAAAATAATTGCTAAAAAAATTCACTTTGTAAAATTATTTTTAAAATGATAAATCCAATGTTTTTTTTTTGCATGTTCTTTCAAAAAAAAAAACTTTTTTAATTTCGGAAACGACTCCATAGTTAGTGTGGAATACGAAACACGATTCGTCAAATATCTCCAAAACTCATTTCTGCAAATACTATAACCTTCCCGCAGCAGAATAATTTTCACTGTCTTTGTACATTTCACTTCCCCAAAATAAATTCCATTCCTCAAAAAATAAATAAATAAATAAAAATCAAGGAATGTTTTCATGCCTTGAAAAAATCTTTAGCTTTATATCTGCATGTCTATGGTTTAATGCATAAAATTACCTCTCCTTGTCATCTTCAACATTTAATACCTTAATATAAGACAACGTACTATTGAACGGTAAAATGCACTTACTGAAAAGGGCAAAATACTTTATAAAGGAGAAAGGGTCGAAGTAAACAACAAAGGAATTAAGAAGATGGAAAGAATTCATATTTTTAAATTTACGTAAACAATGTCAGATATGTTCAAAAGTTTCTTAACTAACACAGAAATCGCATTATTTTTCTCTTTCTTCTTATAAGTAGAAAAGTAATTAAAAGGTTGATTTCGAGAGATTACCCTCAAAAGAAATTTCCCCGAGGAAAATATGGTTGCAGTGAAAAGAACAATAGATTTTGGCTTGTGAAAATAATTTTAGAAATGCTGTCTGAAAGGAAAACCTTTTTAATTATACTTTGCTTGAGATAATGTTTTTGAGCAAAAATGAGCTTAGATTTTCAAAGGATTCTTCACAGATATTTTATTTTAATGGTAATATTACTTGATGAATGCAATGGAGAACTGTTGCACTAATTTATTAATATTAATGAAGTAAAACTTTTTAACGTGGCTCGAATATTTCCGAAGTTGGAATTTGAAAAAAATTTAGTGTTATATCACTGTATTGGTTAACTATTAAAATATCTATTTGTTAAATCTCGAGGTGATTTAATGAAGTTTCTTTTCTTCCCGTTTAGCTACAAAAATGTCATTTAGCTTAGAAGAAACAGAAGACATTTCTTTTTAAAATATTTTTCTTTTCCATTGCGTATTTAACGGACCATAATACTTATAATGATTACACAGGAAGAAAGAATTTTTAACAAAATTCCTCGTGAGTTAGAATTAGAACTGTTTTAGAATAAAATAAGCATGCTGATTTCAGAACTGTACTTCTACTGCGTCAGGATTTTTCTCTGCGCCGTATGTGCCCACTTTCCGCCGGATAGCGCTTGTAATAGGCAGTGATACCAGTGCTTGGGTTTTCTTTCAAGATCTTAGGTTTTCAATAGAGGCTTCTTGGGATTGATTTTCGAAAATCTTGGGTTTTTCCTCAAGGTTTTAGGTTTTCAATAGAGACCTTGGCTAGTTGATTTTTTTTTTTAGTTCTATGGGTTTTTTTTACATATCTTAGGTTTTCAATACAGACTTTGGTTTATAGAGACTTTTTTGAAGTTCATGGGTTTGGGGTTTATTTATGTAAAACATATGTTTATTACATATTTTACCAAAAAAGCATTGCATTTTACTAAAATATATTTTTTATTTCGCTAAGCAATGCATATGCTTAAAGTTTTTAAAGCGCTTTATTATTATTTTTTTTAATTTGTTCTAGCCGTCAATGCTCTCTTTATGCTAAAAAACTTTTCCACCGAACTTGTACTTTCTATGTAACCATATCAAGTCAAGACATTAAAAACCTCTTTTTTTTTGGGAAATTGTTCCCAATAAATAATTTCCGAGATATAAATTTTAGTATATTTATTATCGCAATTTTTTGCTTTATTATTGTTAAGTTTAATGATTGACCAACTGCAATAGTGGGAATAATTACGAAAAAAAGTGGAATAAGAAACATACTTATTTACACGCTTTTAGATTTTCTTCCTCCGTCTTGTGAACGTGATAAGAAGTTCTAGTGCTCTCCTATTGGCAAATCTAAACTTCTTTTAAATAGAAATAAAGTGTTTATTTTCCAAAGTATTATTATTTGTGAGAAGTTTTAATAAATTTTGCAGAGACAGCAAAAAAAAAAAAAAAAATCAGTGACGAAACTAAGATTATTCCGTATTCATCACACATCCATATGCAAAAGAGTACATTTTTGTACTGTGCATGCAATGTACGCAACTGCAGCTAACGTGAAAAAATGCTCTCTTTTTTCCAATTAATTTTGTGAATTGGTCACTTTGATTTCTACGTAGCTTAAAAACTCTACGTAATAAAAAGAACGGAAACCATATTTAGACTCAAGACTCAAAATTTAATCAAAACAAGTCACGAACCAAAGTCAGACAAATTACTGTTTCCCGGAGTTATTAATAGTTTTGATGCCATACTAAGTAGACTGTGTGACAAATTTTAAGGCGACGCATGACATTGTTTTTCTGATACGCCCTCATGCTGCTAGTATCTTCTAATTTTGGCTGTCTATTTTTTGTCGGCGATGCATATTGTCCGTTTTTCACGAGAAGGCACTTGACTCCTTCTTCGTCACGTGGTATCCGGTGATTCTATTTCGCTGTTTTTGGCAGAAGGTACATTCGGATCCTAGCATTTCGGGTTAAAAGCAGCAGTTTTTAAAGTGTAAGAATAACTAAACTGGCAACAGACAAGTGAAGCAAAAGTTGTAAAGGGCACTAAGCCTTTTTTTCACATTAAAACGCACTCCCAAGTATGGGTTGTCTGGTTCTCTCATTTAGAAGCGTGTGGACATGTTTACCAATCACCCCCGCGTAAAATGGAGCTCTGCGTTCGAGAAAGCGTGGCGAAGTGCCTTCTCGTGAAAAACGGACAATACTTTACATCACGAGTAAATTCTGTGTTTTATTTATTGATTTATTTATTTCGTAGTTTATCACGTGTTGGTTTAATTCCTTACTCGGAAGTTTGCCACGTACGTTGTTAGTTTATGTTTTCGGAAGGAATACTTTTGCCAGATCAAAACATTATCTTCCCGGTTAGCATCTTTCAATGGCATGGTTAAGAACCAGAAGGGTCCAACATTTTTATCGCATTGTTGGAATTGATTCAAGAAACTTCTGTGGTCAAGCGGCAAAAACACTTGCTTCGTAAACTTGAGGTCGTGGATTTGATTTCTATATGTTCCTAGATGTTATTTCCCCTTTCTCTTTCTCTTGTATCGAAAATATTTCTGTTATAGCCTAGTTTGTAAATAAAATAATTGCACTGTGTATTGTCTTATTAGTTAACCCTACTTGTGAGGCAATAGTAGGTAATAGTGAGGCAATACTCATAGTTCTGGTCACGACAACAAACAAAGAGTAAATATATAAAATATTTTGTTCTAATAAATAAAAACCATTTAGTTCCAAAAATTCGTAAACAAAATTAAAATATCTCTTATTAACTTTTAATACTTTAATTGAATCGTTCGTGTTTAAAACATTTACTGGTAAGCACATTGATGTATTTATTTAATTCTGAAAATATTAAAAAAAATTCTGATTGATGTAGAATATGAAAGTTAACCGTATTTAAACCGATATAATAAAAGTACCTTCGTAAATCTTTTAAAATTTACAGCCTTTTGCAAAAGATAAGTACATTATTTTAAATCTGCTGCACAAACATACTTTATAAAAAGAAATGCCTTTCAATTGCAACTGCACAATTCACTGATAAAATATTGCTAAATCATTTTCAAAAACAAATCAAATAAGCGAAAATTCATATAATGCTTGTCATTTCCATAAAATCTAGAACGTTATGAGTGTAATACTGAAAAGTAATTTCTTTAAACTGCATGAAACGTAAAAGTTTATTAAAATTCAAAACACCGAATCGAAATAACTGCAGTAGTTTCGTTTGAATGCTATGTTTAATAAATGTTTTTTAATCTATGATGTTTTTCTAACATTTTTCTACACATCAGCTGAGAGAAAAATTTATTTCGTACAGTGGTTTCCTAATTTAGTTTTTGCACTAGTGCTTTGTTTTTAAACAAATAATTTAGAAATGTTTTTTATGGAGACTTTTTAAACGCGGGTTTTTTTTTTTTTTTTTTGCTGTTTTTGCAAGAAAAGTTAGTAGAATTAGAAGAGAAATTTATTATAAACACGTATTTTCAATTACTGAAAAAAAGAGGGGGGGGGGTAACCATTTGTAAAAAACTATCAGCAGAAAATTGGATACGTGAGTAAAACATGTTTAGAATCAAAAAGTTAAAAAAAAAATGGGATAAAATTTATTATTTTATGTTTACAATGTTAGTTCACCGGCGGCTTGAAAATTAATGTTTACGGATGAGTATTTATTAGGTTGAAACGCTTTCTTTTTAGTTCTGAATGCTGATTTTAATAACAATCTTTCATTTTCTTCAAAATACAGTGATTTTAAGCGTAACAAGTCAGAGTGATACATAAAAAAGTCGTGAAATAAAATAATAGTAGTACAGTCGAATTCGCTTATAACGAACGCGAAGGAATCGCAATATTTGCTCGTTTTAACCGAGTGTCTAGTAAAAAAAAACGAGTTTGCGAAAAAAAATCATGAAAATTCGTCATAGTTGCTTTTTTTAATCTTCTTTTTAATCACTGCACAGTTGATTACTCTGCTTTGAATTGTCTGAATGTCGCTTTCTTATGCCATTGTTTTTGAGGAATACACATAAGCAAACATATATATTTTTTGAATATTTCTTTACTCCACAAATTAAATAAATTATTTTCAAATAAAAAAAGAATCGCCTTCAAAAAACAAAGAGGAACTAAAAAGTAAAAAAATAATTGTTCATACATGCATACGATTTCCTACTCAAACGTATAAATCAAATTTATTTTACAATTCCTGTACAAAAATCAACTAAACTAAACACCCAATTATAAATAAACACCGATTCTAATTACTGTACGATAAATTATTTTAATACCTAACTAATTATATACGATCTCTTAATTTTTAATAACCATTTGAAGTCGGGGCCTCCTATAAACTACTACCTAATGTATATGACAACTCACCTATCCGGACGTAAACACTAATTTAACAGAACGCGAGTCTTTAAAACTAAATCTACTCAGTTACATTAGGTAGTAGTTTATAGGAGGCTCCGACTTCAAATGGTTATTAAAAATTAAGAGATCGTATATAATTAGTTAGGTATTAAAATAATTCATCGTATAGTAATTAGAATCGGTGTTTATTTATAATTGGGTGTTTAGTTTAGTTGATTTTTGTACAGGAATTGTAAAATAAATTTGATTTATACGTTTGAGTAGGAAATCGTATGCATGTATGAACAATTATTTTTTTTACTTTTTAGTTCCTAGTTTTTTTTTATTTGAAAATAATTTATTTTTTGCTTTTTAGTGCTGTAAATATAAAATAAGTACGTAGGGTAGAGTATATGGTACAGTCCTTACGTACATCTAGAGTCAGAAAGTGTCTAACACAGGAGTCTGAAAACAGCTAAGATGAGCAAAATAGAGAAAGAAATAGAGCACAACGTCTCGGAGATTTCCGAAGACTGAAGAAAAGCTTTTTCAAATGCGCAATTATTTACAAAGAAAATTGTCTTAATCATCAGTTTGACTTTATCAAAGTATGCTTTCCGAAAAAAATCACGAGTCACTAAAAAACAACAGAAATCGCCTTAACTTTGCCCATATAATTTGAAGAGTTCTCTTGATTTTTCAAGGATCCCATCTTCAGATACTGACCTGATGACCATGTGATCACCTAGGAAGTATATATCTTTTTAAACGAGAGAGAAAAAAAAAAGAATTTTCCATATTGGTCTATGCGTGTTTGAGTTTACGGGGGACATACATAAAAAGATTCCGACGAATTGAGACAGCCTTTTTTGAAGTCGATTAAAAAAAAAAAATTTATGCGCATAACATTTTATACGATTGGCACTAAAAACTGATCTTTGTTCTTCTCCAAGATTTATTTGTGCGCTAGTTTAATTAGAACCATTTAAATGTCAATGGTTTTCCTAACTATTTTATATTTCACAATAATACGTGTCACGTAACTCGTGAAAAAAGTAGCATTTCTTCTTGCTTGGCCACGTTCAACATCACACTAGAAACAGAGTATCTACTGTGATGTTGTATATATGAAGATCAAAATACTACTAAAGCAATGATACTAAATGAATTTCCAGTTTGCTTCAGAAGACTTTATGCAAAATTTGCGATATGACTACTACTGTCTAATACATGGTAATATTTAGGGGGGGCATCCCCCCAAAGCAAAAACTCTTCTAAAAAGGAAAAATACCCCTCAAAACAGCCTCCCCCCACCCTTAACGGGCTCCCCTGATTAATATTAATGTTTTGTGGTACTTTCTTTAATATTGAGTAAAGAAAGTATCTTTGTTTTATGGGTCACTTTCTTTAACAATGGGTTTTGTATTTAATCGTTTAATATTGAAATTAAATGAAGTTTATTGCTTTTTGCCCATAATTTTTTTCTAAAGAACAAATATGGTGAAGGAAAGGTTTGGGACCTAAGTTAGATCACTCCTCTCAATTAAACAAAAAACCATAAAAATCGGTTCACTAAGTGAGACTCTGAATTTACAAACAACAAAGCGCGAGTATGAAATTTGAAGAGTTTCCACCATTTCTCCAGTATCCCTTATACCCCGGACTTGAAGACTATTAGACGACCGGGAGAAGTATACCGTTTCAAACAGAAAAAGAATTTTTCTAATCGGTCGAGACGTCTTCTAGTAATCGGGGAGCATAGTACATAAAAAAGTTCTAACGAAGTCTGTTAATTAGTACTGCCATAACTGTAAATTAAACTGACGGCGTCATGAAATATTAAATCTAGAATAGTCAAACTTCAGAAATTGGACATCTCAATTTCGATATACAGTAAAACCTGTGAAGTTGACCACCTCTCTAAGTTGACCGCATTTTTCAGGCATGGAATTAGCCCTTATCATACAAATTAACCTCTGTAAGTTGCCCACCTGTTTAAGTTGACCACTAAAGTAGTACACCGCAAACGGTCAACTTACTCAGGTTTCACTGTAATAAATAAGGTATGTAAGTTTAATCAGCGGGGGGAGGGAATTTTTGTCTTCAATTCCCTTCGAATTAAACACTAAATATATTTCAAAACTGAAATATTTGAAAGAAAAAAAAATCACTAAATGAAGTTATTTATTAGCAAAAATTTTTTATATTAAATTAATTAATTCAACTAGCAAAATACATTTAATTTACTCATTTGCTGCATAAGTAATAAATACATTAGTAAGACTATACTTAAAATTAACAGACGGCTCCGTGAAAATCAAACATCCCGATGCGTGAGAATTAAATATTGTTCAAGACAAGATTCCTCCGTCGAAAATTCACCGTTCACGCCAAATCACGTGACCTGTGAGTGACGTATAGCGCAGTGACGAAAGCCGCTCTACGTAGCCACAACGTATGAAATTTAAAGTTTCTTAGATTTCTCCGGGATCCCTCATCAGATCCAGACAAAATTAGCATGGGACCATCTGGAAAGTATACCCTTCCAAACAAAAGACGAATTTTTCAAATCGGTCCAGTATTCTTCAAGTAATACGAAAACACACATTAAAAAGTCGCAAGACGAAATCATAACCTCCTTTTTTGAAGTCGGTTAAAAAGTGCCGTCATCGCTTTTTCTCAGGATTTATGATTTTTCCCTAACTTTGGCTCGGGTTAACTTTGGAACGTTAAAGAAAATTTACCAATAAAGGATAAGCTGAGCTGGAAGTCAATAGAGATTTTGCGAATCACAAAAAAAAAAAGCTCGCTTTAAGTGAGTTTTGCTCGGTAAAAGCGAGTTACGCTCCCATAAACTTAACATTGCACTACCAGGTGTTTCTGATTTTCTCGTTAAATTCAGGTTCTCATTAAATCAGGGCTCTTTATAAGCGAGTTCGACTGTATTGTAGTTTTTAATATAAAATTTTAACTTTTGTTTACAAATTGTTTTAAAGGTATTAATTGGGGAATGAACAATACTAGTTCAAAATGAATGCAACAAGAAGCAAAATTCTTTGTATAACAAGAAGTTCTGTCTAGAACTAGACGAGCCTACTTTCCCGTATACCCATACCACTTTCTAATACCTGATCAATATTCTCAAAAATAGCTAAAATCGCAAATGTTTTTAAACATATTTTTAAAATACTTTAAGCTGATTTCTAGGAATAAAATATTCCTCACTCATCTAAAAAAATTAGATGCGTTAAAAAAATAAAAAAAATTAAAAAAAAACCTGAACAAATAAAATAGCAGCTACTAGACTTTTTTCCATTAAAAAAATCTTTAACAGCTTTCAAAACTAAAAAATAATAATTAAAATTAATAAACGCATTAAAATAAATACATCATATCAACAATAAATAAATAAATAAATAAATAAATCGGGGAGTCGGAGTCCGATTAATTGTCGAGCACAGGAGTCGGAGTCAAGTGCCCCTAAATTCTCGGAGTCGAAGTTTGGAGTTTGGCGTCAAGAGCTATTTCCAACAAAATTTGTTTGAAGTAAATCCGCCTTCAAGTATGGAATCTACATTGACTTTCAGTTTCCCCGTAGGCGCTAATGTTAAGGGATTTGAACTGCTCAAAATTGAACGGAAAATTGTTCAAATCAAAAAGATATTTTATATACAAGTTTTTCATCAAAAGCTTTTTCCTACAAAGTTTGTTTGAAGCAAATTCGCCTCACAGTTCGGAATCGCCTTGAATTTCCCCGTAGGCGCTGTTAAGTTTTTTTTGAACTGTTCAAAATTGAACAAAAAATAGTTCAAATCAAAAAGTGAAATATGGGAATGAGGTGTCCTCGCCGAGATCTTTCGAACAAAAAAAAAGTTTTTTCGAATCGGACTATTCATTCAAAAGTTATTAGGGGGGGACAGACAGACCGACAGACAGACATTTTTCCCCATCTCAATACCCTACTTTCCAATTTTTAATTTTTCGATATTTATTTAATTATTTTATTTATTTTTGACTTTTTTTTTGTTTTTCGCGATATTTTTAAGATGCATTAAGCCTTCTTTCATGCTTTTTTCTTCTTCTTCTGACTCTTACTGGGAAAGTAGGTTAAAAAACGGAGTTTATAATGCAACGGATTACTCGTGTTTTTATTTTTAAAAAAATGTTTTTTTTTTTTGGACAAATCATTTTTTAATGTACGAACCGATTCTCTTGTGGCTTTAAGTGTAAAAAATAATAATAAACAAATATTCCAACTGATTTTGAACATTTTTTTTAAATATTATAAATTAATATTCATGCCTTTAGATGCACAATTTTTTCCCGTTAATTCTGCATGTGCATTTCAATTAAAAAATTTAGAATCATTTGCAATGCATCATTAATGAAAATTTCAGGCACTTCCGGATTGCTAATTACGTTTTCTCGAAAAAACAATCTCCAAATCTGAAAATTTTTGAAAATGATTTCGTCAGCCATTGAAATCCCATTTGACTGAACATTAACAAAATCTGCAGATTTTTGTTCTGAATACATAAGTAACATAAATAAGAGTTCTCCTGACGAGCAATGAAGAGCAGCATCCCCTTACTTTCCAATGAAGTAAGGCGAGATGTAAATTAACTTCGTCGACAGATGGTCCTTAGTAAAAGCGCTCCCTACAAAGTAAAAATTGAATTTTAATGAGGAAAACTTTTGTGTTTTGCTCATCTTTCGAGAAAAATCGAAGTGCATCACATTTTAACTTAAAGTTGCAGTTATTATGTCATTTTTGAAAGACCCCCTTTTTTTTGGAACTGCACTTAAAGTTTATTAGCAAATTAGCGAAGTTGAACTAACTTTCTTGAAAAAATATGAGCTGCCTTAACTATTCTTTAATTCATTTTGTTTTCAACTAAGATCTCGTCAAATTCTCGCGTAAACATTTATAGAAATCTAGTTCAATTAATAAATACAGTCAAGTCCCGCTAATCCAAATCCCCTACTAATGAACATCCGTGTGCCGCTAAATCCGAGATGGTGTGAATACTGTACATTTTCTATATTTTCTCTAGAAAGAGCTTAAAATTCGTCTCTGCCCTTCTAAGACGACACACAGTAGCATATTGACAAAAAAAAAAAAAAATCCACCAGACTACTGTGTTTTGAGAAAGCAATCCTCTACATTGGCTCAAAATGGGGCAGCATTCTTCAACGTTTTGTTATTGATGCTAAAATTGTGAATTTCTCAACTCCCTAGATCCGACAGAGCTCAGAGCCTGACTCCGGTCAGGATTTCTTTAGGAGCTTCACTAGTACATCAGAAAGCTCCTTAAGCCAAGCTCTATGTTTAAATATATCTAAGTTATCCTTGAATGTTCTTGATTTATTGCAGAAAGATGATTGGCTTTTACTAAGAAGGATTCTAAAGTCTTCAAGACGATTCCAGTTTATTTCAGAAAAGTTACTGACTTTTAGCGGGAAACGTTCCTGATTTCTTTGGCAGAACTAAGGCACATTAACAGCCTATCCTTTTCCAGGAACCTTTCAAATTTTATTTATTTATTTATTTTTTATAGTGCAAATGAAGAAAATATTATTGACCTTAACAAACAATTAACGCAAATCCAATTTAAGGCAATTGTTTTTACTTGCATTAAGCTCCAGAAAATTTCCCCGTGTGTTTATACTGCACATAACGCAAACATTACGAATAATTAAAATAAATACAATAAACAATTATACATTTAAATAGCTTATCAAATTAAAAAGATTAAGATATGTTTGAATAATTTATGTTCTTTAAAAAATAAAGTGTATTAACAATAAATTTCCTTCATTGAGAAATTCAGTCATGAAGAGCGTGACACCTTGTTTATACTTTATTTTTAAAGCTCTAATGCATCAGAGTAAACGTAAGAGAAATCAGTTCAAGCCTATTTCTAGATGAACTAGTACAGTTCGTTCTTCTTAGACCAGAAATTTGTAAAATATTCCCAGTGGAAAAAGGATATCAACAAATCTGTTCCCTGTTTTAGAGAAAGGCAATTTATTTTTAAATTTAATAATACCTACTAACAAGACAGAAAATAAATTTCCTCGAACATCTTGTTACGAATACTGAAAATAAGAACGTTACAACAGATCCGACTAAAAGAACATTTCTCACTCTAATTTCGGTATAGCTATTATTTTTTTAAAAATCGTAGAAGTTATTTTTACAGTTTAAGTACATGCATCATTTTAGAAATCTAGTTCTATGTTTTTAAACATACTGGAAACAACGATTATTTTATCCTATTTTAAGTCTTTAATTTAAAAAAATCCAGAGGGTAAGACTGAGCTTTCGATATAGGTTTTTTCTTGTATTTGAGTTTCTGTAATGTAGAGTAAATCGTGCTGTACGTAGAGAGACTGAAAAAAAAATTTTGATTTAAAAGAAAAATTTTCAAATAAGAATGTTTATTTCTTTGCATTATAAAAACGAATCACTGCTCCACAATCATATTTATTTTTATTGCTATAGACGACATTTGAAAACTCGTTTTTAAAGTAGTAAATGCAACTAAAATACAATGCATTCGTACTTGAACAATTCAACACATCTAACGTGGAAAGGCCTAATTTTTCAATAATAACTGTGCGTGTCACTTTTACCTTCTCCACCACAATCAAAGGGAGCAGTGCAATAAAAACAGCACAACAGAAAATTAGAAAAATGCACCGAGATTCCAAATGTTTCAGCAAAAAAAAAAAAAACGACTAAAATTTCAAAAATAGGGGAAAATTACGAAAAAATTTTTTTTTTATTTAATAGAAAAATTTTCAAATAAGAATATAGTAAAATTCTTTGCATTAAAAAAGTGATTCACTACTCCACTGCCACAATACTTTCAGTGATATAGTCGCACTGGAACAGTTTGACACAGCAAACGTGGAAAGGCCTAATTTTTCAATGAGAGCTATGCTTGTCTCTTTTAGTTACCCTTTCTCTACCACAATCGAAGGGATCTGTGCAATAAAAACAGCACAACGGAAATTTAGAAAAATGCACCGAGCTTCCAAATGCTAGCAAAAAAAAAAAAAAAAGAAAGGCTGACAAAAAATTTAAAAGTTAGGGTGAAATTATGAAAATGAACATCAAACTCAATAAGAAAAGGAGTTATTGAAGTTAGCAGTATCTCATAAACAAAAGAAAGTTCAAAAAATGATGGATCCAACGAACACTTTGTATAATTTTACTTCTCAACTAAATTACCTAAAATCTGACCATGTTCAAAAAACCTTTTTAAAGTTTTCACTTAAAAATTCTGACACTTCTCCCTCTCCTTGCGTGTAGGTGTGTGATTTGAAGCAACTTATGAAAGTTTATTTAGTTTTGTCGTGCATGAGAAATTAACAAATGTAAATACCTAAACAATGTAAGTGATGTAAAATATCTTTTAAGAAGAGAAATTTTCAGGTTTTTTCCAAGTACAAACTGCACAAAAAAGTCAAACCGCTTTTGAACCTATGCAATGCACAAACCGATGAAATTAAAAAAAAATAATAAAAAGCCTGGATAATTATGCTGGAAGTGGTAGTTTTTCTCACTAATGCCAGGATGTAAAAAATAATCCGAGCAAAAGGAATGAGGATGACCTCTGTTAACAGTTGTTGGTAAAAGTTCCATCTGAATGAACACAGGCGGATTGCCCTTGAAGCAGTGATGCCCACCCCTCCCAAGTGCAACGGAGCACCAGCCCCCTCTCAAATACGACAAGACCTTTCGGGGTCCCCCGAAAAAGCGGCAAATGCCCCTGAAAGTAACCCAAGAAGTTCGATGTAACAGACTGTATCACGACTCCTGGCGAGCATCCCTGCTTGAAGAGGTAAAGAAGTAGAAACAGTTTTGCGTAGACAATGGTTTGAACATTAACTTGTCACTTACTAAAGAATCATTCAAAGGGAATTTAATGTTCCCTTTTCCCTTTTTTGTTCACTAAAGTATTCAATTCTAAGGTCTACAGGATTCATAAGCCATAAACAGGAGTGTAATTTGTGTTTGACTTGTTTTTTAGGGCAAAAATCACCTGATCAACAACTTTGTAGTTGGGGCAAACCTAACTTGGCAGCCTTGCGGTGGCTATGCAGATCCTAGGCTCAGCATTACGACGCTGTCAGGTTAGGTTTGTTTCAAATATAGTTCTTTCATTACAATATTTGTTTGAAATAATTTCACCCAGGAAGTAATTCATATACTCGATAGCATTTTATTTACACAGTTTCGTACGATTAAGGCACTTCATACGAGGAGAATAATTTGCCATCAAAGAGAGAGGTATTTTGTAATATAATTGGTACCCTCACGGCTTTGCCCGTAATAGAAAAATTAAAAGGTCTTTTGGTTCGCCTGTATATTTACAAATAATGTATGGTGAATTTTCTCGCCAATTTGCTTGTACCCATGTTACGGTCCCACGTTATAATAATTTCGTATCGCGCCAATTGGCTTGTGCCCATGTTACGATTTCACGTTATGATAATTTAGTAATTTACTCGTCCATCTTATGATAATTTTGTTCTTAAAATTGGAATAAAAAAAGAACCTCATCGAAGTTTCGAAAAATCACTTCGAGGTGCACAGCACACCCCATGATACAAACTAACTTTGCCAAATTTCATGAAAATCGGTTGAACGGTCTAGGCGCTATGCGCGTCACAGAGATCCTGACAGACAGAGAGGCTTTCAGTTTTATTATTAATAAAGATTTATGTAGTTTCATGCGAAACGAATTCCGGAGAATTTTGATAAACTTGGATTTCTCTCAGAAGTAGTCGCGATAACTTTATTTCATGCACTCAAGAATTATATAGATGACGTTAAAAAAAGTTTTTGGAAAGTAAACAAATGGTGGTTTGTAAACTTAAAATAGACAGAAGCAATATTTAATTTCTTTTCTGGTGAAACACTAGCATTTGAAATTGTTAGTCTAATGGGAGCATTGATTTTGCTTCTTTAATAAGAGAAAACTAGTTTTTCCGTAATAAACAGATGGAGGTACAACACTTTTAACTACTAAATAATTGAGTAACTAGACTCTCTTTATTGGACGATTGAGAATACGGACTGTTTGAAAAAAATCTCACCTTCTTTTTTTAAATGGTACAAATATTTATTTCTAAACTTATCTCTTCATCAACATACAATCTACTAACAGGCCGGCTATGACATCCAGAGACTGATATTTCATCCTTGTTATGGACTCATCAGTAATGATCAGTCAATAACCGAGCTCTGGGCAGATATCAGTGGTGTGGTTCAACTCGAAATTGAAAATAAAAGCTTAAAACTCATAACCGGTCTGTCGATATATTGTACGTAGTTCTCCCTTAACCCTGGCTTAAAGACAGCAACTTACTGACAAATACCTGTCCTTCCGTATCAAATTTCATAACAGCAATATATTTGTCCCTCAATTTTTTTATATATCATTTACTTCAACAATTTACATTTTATTGTCCAATGTCCAGTTATAATTTTTTAAAAATACAGTGCTATCACGCTTCCAACACAAAACGAACTGCATACGCGTATAGTAAATGAAAGAAATTATTCGGTGAAGCATTTACTTTTGAACATAAGGATGGCTGTGGATACGAAAATTTTTAGTGAAGCATCAAAACACTACTTCTTACGAGAAGATACTTTAAAAATTTCGAAAAGCACCGTTTCATCTAAAAAAAGAATCAAAAGGGTCGTCCAAAAAACATTTTCGTTATCTTTCAAAAGGTAGCTTGCCCAGACAAATGAGTTAAATATTAAAATTAAGTTTTTCATCATCAAGCACTCAAGAAAAAGGGCCATTTATTCTCTGTAATATCTGCCTTTTCAATCTTATTTGGAAAAATGCTATGCGTAAGTTGTTACAGCGAACCAACATAAATTAGCTATCTAGAGAAAATGCATAAACGGTAAGAACTATTTTCTCTTTTCAAATATTTTGTACTCGTAAACAACTTTCAAATAAAATTTAAATAACGTTACTTTTTACTCGATTGTGGTTGGTAAGTTTAAAAGAGAACAAAAGCAAAGCTTTTATGGATTATCTGTGAAATAAAAACCCTTAAGGGATTGAATCTCTCGGATTTTCTTATTAGAAACACAACAAGAATTCCTTTAAGCTTGGAAGAAAACGAGAAAAGAGGGAAAGAAAATTAAACTTGTTCCAATCATAGAATCTGATTAAAATTACTTTTGTATTTGAAACGAGTACTAGATCTTAGGCAGAAGTTAACCTCATGCAAAGAAATATTCTATAATTCTTAAAACATCAGCTTTTATTCGGAATGTTTTTTTTTCGTAATCCTAAAACAAGATTTTAACAGATGTTATAAATATGTCACTTTTCCATATAAATGTACAAAAGAAAAGTCATTTTATAACTGAAAAAGAAATGATCAAATGAGCTTTGTGCTATACAATATGATTAAAATGAAAAAACAAGGTAAATAAAGCGCAAATTCTGAAGAAAACGCAGCATATAGCTGTTTCAAGGCTACAATGAAGCCCCTTCAACAGTGCAAACAGCTCACCAATAGTCGTGAGAGAACTTTTCTCGCGACCTTCTGGCAGTGTTGGTGAGTTTTTTTGCACTGATGAAGCTACTCCATTGTAGCCTTGCAATAGCTATATGCTGCATTTTCTTCAGAATTTGTGCTTTATTTACGTTGTTTTTTCACTTTAATCATGTTTTAGCACAAAGCTCATTTGATCATTTTTCTTTCAGTTATAAAATGACTTTTCTTTTCTACATTAGAAGTCGCGAGAGAACTTCTCTCGCGACCTTCTGGTAGTGTTAGTGAGCTTTTTGCACTGATGAAGGTGCTCCATTTTAGCCTTGAAGTAGCTATATGCTGTATTCGCTTCAGAATATATGCTTTATTTACGTAATTTTTCACTTAAACTATTTTATAATTGACTAATTTTTCTCTTATAGGTATAGTTGAAAACTTAAAACAGCCTCCCGCATAAAATTTGCGAGAAAAGAAGTTCATTTGTTACTGTTATATAGAACTAGATTTACTTGACTAAACGAGAACTTCAGCAGAATAATGGTGGCATTCATTTTACTCCCATAGAGCATGTAGCAAAATGGAAGTAGCGCACGGGTTGTAAACGAAATTTTTTTTTTTTTTTTTTTTGCTCAAAGTACTTGATGTTTATTTAAAAGCTTAATTTGCCTTAAAAACATACCGATAATTAGAAATTCGATGTCAAAAATCTATGCAAATTAAAATGTGTGCGCGTATGTCTTCGTGTATCTCTAACCTTACCACCTCCAGACTGCCTAAGCCAATATTGGTACCATTGCACAGAGGGGTATTTGAGCCAAAAAGCTGGCCAAAAGTCGAAATGTCGATTGGTATCGACCTTAAGTCTCAAAACAGATGGATAAACATGCCATTATGTGGAAGCGTTCTTTTTTCTTTGAAACGATGGACAAAAATTTGCCAGCAGTCGGAACTTAGCACTTTGATGATTCGTTTGTCTTTGTTTACGACATTTCGAGATTTCCAATAAACCTTCACCGTCTTATTTTTCGCGTTAAAATTATGTTAGAAGAAAAAAATATTATGGTTTGGCTTTGGAAAGGTTTGTAGTCTATTATGTATCAATTTTTACTCTTTAAGACTGTTAGTATTTTTTTTTTTAATGCAATTCTTGAAGCCTCACGAAAATCCATCCATTTTTTTGAAATTTTTTATGTAAATGAATGGTTTTAAACACTTTGTACTCATTTGTACTACTTCTAAGTTATACCCCATGTTACTTTAGAATGTTTACTTTGATAGTCTGCAGCAAACTTTTGCCCGAATACGCCCGAAAAAATAATAAAGCTATAAATAGAGCACATTATTATTTTCATAAATTTGAGCTTTTTCGATTACTTTTAGGTTCTATGGCTTCAGTCATGTGTACAACTCAAAAGCAAGTACAAAATATAATAAAAGACAATGCACAAATGCTGTTTGATGTAAAGTTCAAACAAATAGAAATGAAGCTAGCTGAAATTATATATTTCTCTTATAAGAAAATATCGAATTTGAAAAATATCACCCCGTTTTATTTCTGGGTCTGACTTTGAAAGTTCGCAGCATCAAATTGTCTTCCTATAGTCTTAATCTATAATATCCTAGTTGTTTTCAATTTATGCACCTGAATGAAACTTGTGAACCCAAAAATAACCGAAAAAAAGAAAATTTATGGAATTAATAGTCTGATCTATTTATAGCTTTATTATATTTCTATGCAAACTCGTGCAAACTTTTGCTGCAGATTGTCAAAATAGATAGTAGGATAGGAAAACTTAAACGTAGTACGAATGAGAACAGAATATTTAAAAACATTCACTTACAAAAAAAGAAAAAAAAAGAGGGGGATGTGTCTTTGTTAGGCTTGAAGAAAGGCATTAAAAGAAATAATAAATATATACACACACAAATTGTGGAATAATGGAGTACAAACCTTGCTCGAGCCTTTCCATAGTCAATGTTTCTTCTAATATCACTTTTAACGCAAAAAATAAGACAATGACGGCTTGTTGAAGAACTTTAATGTCCCAAACAAGAACAACCGAATCATGAAAGTGTTAAATTCCGACTGCTGGTAAATTTTTAAGGTTAGTTTCAATGAAAAAAGATCGCTTTAACATACTGTCATGTTTATTTACCTGTTTTGGTACTCAGGGCAGACAATAACCAGTAAAGTTGACAAATTCGAGTTTTGGAAAGCTTTTTGTCTCAGATACCCGTCTGTGCGTTGGGTAAAGGACATCCAAGGAAAGTCATTTCATTCTGTCTCACCCCTGTAAACCTTAAGAGATCGGAAAAATGAATTGATAAAATAGTCTGCATGACATGCACGGGAATAAGCATTAACGTAATAACTTATCATTCGCCGCAGACGGCATTGAGCTACAGCAGATCAAAAACGGGGGTTGCCGTGCGAAACGAGCAAGGGGGCGGGGTTCAGAGTAAAAATAATATATACATAGTAAAATTAATAAATACAAAAATGATATATACAATAATATAACAAATTCATTCTACATATATTTAGGATTTGTTTATTTTTACAAATGTTGTCAAGTCAATATCGATACCATTTTGTTACTAGAAAAAAATCTTAGCTCGTCTAAATATATATATATCGTAACGGTACTAGTAACAGACATGCTTAAGACATCTCTCTCAGGTTAACTTCATTTTCTGAGCCTTTTGATGTATTTAGACTTTTAAAACTAGTTTTCTCTCATGCAACTACATCTCATCTAACGTTCGGCTGCTTCTGAATCCTCTGAAATAGTTAATGCTATTTTCATTTTCTCAGTTTCGAAAAAAGGTCCGACCCCTAGTAACAGACACTGACGATTCTGATGATACGTAGTAACAGATACGGTGAAGAAAGGTTGATTAATGGACAAAATTCCCCTTTCTCTTCAAAATGTGCAAAAGTTCTTCATTTTTAGATCTAAAACCTTTTCAAATTCAAATGAACATGAAACACCGGTAGACCTAGTGGTGACTGTTCATAACCCTCCACCACTGTTTTATAAATACCAACTGGCTCATAAAATTAACTTTGATAACACTAGATGGTTGTACCATATTCATGAGTCGCAGCAACATCAGTTTTACCAGCCTAAAATTATTATTATTTAAATCCAAACTTACGACTGCCTGTTACTGGACCCTTGTCTGTTACTGGTGGCGTTACCGTATCTATACAAACGAGCTGATGTGTGCATCACATGACTTCCTTTTACTCCAATTTAATGTCATTTCCCCATTATTGGCAATTTTAATGTGATTCTATTGTTTACTCTCTAAATATCACCAACAGTGGCCAAATTGAAACCAAATTAAAAAAAAAAAAAAGCCAAATTTGTCGCCAAGTTGGCGACAAAACTTGGCTACCAAAAGACTGGCGATATATCGCCAAGTGTCCGACAAATCATAACACCACTTGAGTTTATATCGAAATTAACGATAATTTCCCCCAAAAAGAGGCAAAAGATCCCTTAGGAACATCCGAATGCAACCAAAAAAAAAAGGTGCACAACTAGGCCCCACTAGTAGTCTACGTACCAAATTTCATTTTTCTAGGACATACCGTTTTTGAGTTATGTGAGATACATACACATATACACACATACGCACATACATACGTACATACAAACGTCACGAGAAAATTCGTTGCAGTTATCTCGGGGGTCGTCAAAATGGATATTTCGGGTGTCTGTAGGTTCCTATTCATGTATCCACGTGTGGTCAGGTCGAAAAAAAACTCAACATTCATTCGGGGGTGAGAAAAATGGAAATTAAGACTGATTTTTGAGTAAAAATTTTTTCGCGAATACAATACTTCCTTTTTTGTAAAAGGAAGTAAAAACACTATTAGCACTCTACGAATTGCTAATGTATGTAACTCTAATTGATCTATTAATAGCACTGTTAAATTATAAGCAATATTAATTGCATACGCAAATACATGCTATTTGTAAGAAAATATTTCTTCGCAGTTTTCTTTCACTCTTCGTTCTATTAATGCTTTTACCGTGTACTAATCATTTTTTATGCTGGACGACCTGCATTAAATACCTTGTTCTACTTAAAGCTGTTGCTCAATTCTCATCTAACAACTTAGAATAACAATATCTTGTCTAACGTATACGTATAAAGTAAAGAGTTTTCAAATAAAGCCCTGCATTTTGCTCTCTGAACGCTGATAATTACAGCTATAATATCCAAGAACGATTCATTTACGAGTATTTTATGGCTAGTGAAAGAGCAAGTTTTGGAAATGTTTATCATGTAAAAGGCTCGGTAATGCTCAACAAAAAAACATTTATCATCCTATAAATTCATTTTAGTATTTACGGTGCCATTTATTCTCTGGTAATCTTCAGGAATTAAGGGGGGGGGGAATCTGAACGAAATAAATGTTAGAAAATATTAGATAATTAAAGCATTAAGTGAACAAAAGGTAAAAACCATTAGCAAATAGTAATTATTTCGAGCAAGTTATGTTTCTGTCATTCAAGAAAGTATTTTGATCCGCTATTTTTGCCATTATCTCTCCTCTTTTTAAACAGTTTCAGTAACTGACGATATTTTATTCTCTTCATACACATTATTTCTCAAAGGTTTTTTTTTTTTTGAGAATGCCATAACTTCCTAAATAATTGACCAAACTTCTTCGGTATGGCATCAGACAACTCATATTTTGTTGTGAACAAAACGATTTAATCCATATGCATGTAAATTGGCTAGAGCCTCGTGCTAATGATGCTTTGGCCATGCAGTCAAATCCCCATAGATAAAAAAAAATATTGTTTTTATGAATTATTTTCTACAGCAGAGTTCTGATTCAAATTTCCTTGGAGTTATTAGAGTAGTCTCAATTCATTGTTGGATTCTGAACCATGTATGAAGAATCGAAATTTCCTTCCCCCCTGATTTTCAGTTTCAACCTTACCTTTTGATATATTTAAGGAGGGAGGAAATTTTAAATGTCAGTGAATAGTAGGGTAAACCGGAAAAGATAATGTTTGTTTTACTTTGGTAAATCGCATTTTAGGTGGATCAATGAATGTTGATCCGCATTTTCGTGAATATATATAACAAACTTATACAACAAACATAATAGGTAAGCTACCATTTTTAACAATGCTTTACCTGCTTTGGGTAAAACGCATTTTAAAACAGTTCACATTTTGCCTATTTCCAAAAAAAAAAACACTTAACAAAACCGGATGGATTCGTTTGGCTAAATTGCAAAGTTCCGTCTCTCATTGCTATTCCAGCACTGAAATATTTGCGGATTCACCCCTGAAATTAAGGTAGACGTAAAGTAAACCAAAGGAGTAGTCACTTCTTTAACCACCTTTATGCAAAGAATAGCGAAAAAAAAATAGTGACTTTGCAAGAACATTAAAATGCTCCGTTCCAGAAATCACTGAATAAGTTGTCCTCGTACTTAACAAAGAAACTTTTAAAGTATCCCAGCCAACGTTTGAGGTTAAAATTTTACAACCAAGATCTGTGTTTTATACACTTACTTTAGTTGGAAATTATTCTATTTTATTAGAGTCATTATGATTCTCATTAGAAAATATTCGCAAATATCTAAGAATTAAAACTCTAGCTGTCTGAAAGCGTGCTTTAAAACGCATGTAATTATTGAATGGTTTTAAGCGATGTTTCCTTTCCTGCAGAATTTTCTAGTGGATTCATTGAAGTGTAAAAGTTAATTACCAAATTCCCCTTCACTGCGTATTATATGCAATAATCAAACGAGGAGAATCAAACTGAGAAATTATTTATCGGTTAAAATATCGAAGAAGAAACCCGTATTTCTATAGTAGAAGGATGTTAATTATTTCAAATTTGAAATTGAGCTAATTTCTGCTTGGTCTGATATTATATGAAATACCGAAGAGAAAAGAATTAGCTCTTTGAATCTATTTAGTTGGAATCTCATTTTGTAACTGTATTGCTATTTACCTCTTTGAGCTTGGGTTGATGAATTTGTTAAATGCATGAAGTATCTAGTTGCAAACTACTAGGTAATTAAAATAATAGCCAGTCAATAAAAAGTCCTTTGTTCAATGGTTTCACATAAAATTAAATTATGCAAAAAAAGCTGTTTTGCACAAATTTATTTATGAATGTATAAATAAAATGGAAAACACAAAAAAAATTGAGTAATTGTGTGTGTTTTCTAAAAAATGAAAAATGTTCTAAATCATCATCTAGTTTATGTTATTAGTAAAACACGAAATTCTACTAAAAAAAATTAAGAATTAATCCCCTCAAAATACAAAAGCACACATTTTCTAATTTTGTTTATATAACAATGATCATTTTCATCTTTCAAAATTTTCATCATAATTTCATAACCTATTGCCACAGTTTTTTTTTTTTTTTTTTTTTTTGAGTACCTCCTTCCGAAACAGTTTTGCTTCATATTGTGTTATATTTTTACTTTTACTAAATTAAACGCAAATCTGATCGAATACAATGCTCATACACGGCCATTGTTTTATTTATCAACACTTTATTCGGCACTTTTTAATTTATAGTGCATTGTACATAATCCCTGTTCTTTTATATTTTTGCACCCTAAGTTTTGTAATTATTTTTAATAATTTACCTTTGATTTATTATACTTGAACACTGTCAAACAGCTACATAAGCTGCATCTCATTACTGAAAACAATATAATTACTGAAGCTCAACAACTCCTACTACAAAGCGCTTTTTTTTTTCAAATACACTACATTTGATTGTATGATTTTTTATTTAAAAGTAAACATTACTTTCCTGAAAATTGAATATCAAATTGACAAATAGATTGCCCATTTACGTCAACAAGACGAACACGGTCTAGTTTTGTTCTACATTTTAATGCTAGTACTTTTTAATAAAGAATTTCGTTGTGTGAGTAGAAGGGCTGTTGAACATCCATGAAATAACCAAAATTTCAAAAAAATATTACCTCAGTAATCCTTAAAGTTTTTACAATCTCGAACATTATTAGTTCTTCATCGCTACTGCATACCATTTGAAAAGTTCCATAGTAATACCCAAAAAGTTTTGAAATCATCCGGCGATAAAAAGCGAAGTTATCTCAGAAACCTTGATCAAGTCTAAATATTTTAGCTCTCTACTCTCGAAATTCTATCGTTTCTACCGAACGCCCGCTGGGGAACATTTATATTCTATCCTCATGAGTCTCAGACAGCTGCGCCTGACTTGCAAAACTCCCATTCAGAAGATTCAATCTTCATGTGATGCACGAGAAAACCAACAAATATAACTTGAGTTGAAAGCAAAATACTGTAAACAAGATCGTAGTTTTATTCTCTTTAAAAGCGTTGCCAAAGTAATTAATACTAAGTTAATTTTTAGAGTTTAGACGGTGACGATGCTTCAGCATGGAGTATCAGTCACAATAATAAGTTAAGGAAAGAAGGGGATAGTTTCCGAAATTTTAAAAGCATTTTTTTCTGAAAGAGCATGCAGGATCTGACCATTTTTTAAATAGTTTGACAAAGTTTAATACTTTAAAAAAATATTTTAATCGGTGCGCAGAATCAATTTCATTTTTTACCATTCTGCACATGACATCACAAGTTATGAAATGCCATTCATTGATGCCATTAGCGGAAAGCACAATATTTAATTCGCATCTTTACTCGCATGTATTGGCAACGATATGGTTGGTAGCAAGCCGTTGCGCAATATTCAATTCACTTCTGAATTATCATAACTTGGGAACGCGGTAGACAGCAAGCGTTCAGAACGCCAGTGAAGTACGCGCGAAAGATCATCACTTGTGACGTCATAAAGACCACGCCTTGTCTAAAAAATCGGTCATTTAAAAAAATTGATTTAAAAATAAACGTTTTGGAAATAAAAGATTTTCCTTCTCTCCATGTTATTATTATTATTATTTTTTTTTTTTTTGCTCATTCTATCAACTTCATTGACTAAAAGTAGTACTTTGACTGATGAAACCAACCCCATTATTAAACTTTGAAAGAAAATCAATCACTTGTGTAGTACATTTTAAAGCTAAACTAGATGAAAAAAATTCCTGTTCAATTTTTTACCTCAAATACAATTTAACGCTTTAGTGATCAGTGCTGGACATATGTCTCTAAGTTCAAATTTATTTTCAAAAATTAACGAATAAAAATAATCTGCAGTTCTAAGTTTTTCATCTTATTTGGACATTAGGATTTTATTTTCAGAAAAACAAAAGAGTTGCTTGCAAATAACCTGTAATTTTATTTTGAAGGCACCAAAAGTTTCAATATTCAACTTCTGAGATTATGTTTCTTAAAGGGTTTAATTGATATATTTTATGAAAACGCTAAATGCAGACACGTCTTTAACTTTATCTTTACTTATAATAAAGCTGAAAGTCTCTCTGTCTGGACATCTGTCCGGATCTCTGTCTGTCAGGATCTCTGTGACGCGCATAGCGCCTAGACCGTTCTGCCGATTTTTATGAAATTTGGCACAGAATTAGTTTGTAGCATGGGGGTGTGCACTTTGAAGTGATTTTTCAAAAATTCGATTTTGTTCTTTTTCTATCCCAATTTTAAGAGGATTCCAATATTTTCCGAGCAAAATTATCATAAGATGGACGAGTAAATTATCAAGTTATCAAAACGAGCAACCGTAACATGGGCAAGCCAATTGGCGAGAAAATCATCATACATTATTTGTAAATATACAGGCGAACCAAAAGCCTTTTTAATTTTCTACTACGGGTAAAGCCGTGCGGGTGCCACTAGTCTTTAACAAAAAAAAAATTAACAACTGTTCTGGAACAAGAATAGAATTTGATACATAATACATTTTTAGCTAAAACAGCTTAAGGTACTTCAGTGCATTTATACCAGCATTAAATATGATGGAATATTTTTAAAAGTTTCTTATAACATAAGATGGTAGTTTATTTTTTTGGTAAAAGGTTTTATTTATGTGTACTACTTCCCACATGTAAATTTCTTATGAAAATCGGGAAATATATTTTCCTATTGCAATAATTTTATAGTGTTTAAAAGCACAGTTTTACTGAAGAATATTTTTTTAAATCATACATTACAGGAATATTTTCCAAGGGAAATGCTCACTTAATGGATATTTTCAATTTCCACTACATCAGTACCTGCTCATTACTTCGTATTTTCAAAATCTCTTAAGACCACACAAATAAGAGTATTTTAAGAGCTTAATTAGACTCCCATAATTCCAGAGTATGCTTCTAACATTGAAGTTTTAAATTCTAATTCATTTTGTTTTAACTTTTGTAGCGGCGAACAATACATTATTTTTCAGAAGAAAATTATTTGTTGTTAAAATCTTGCTTAACTGCTTCAGTGATTAATTTTGGTAAATAACTATGGTACATTCTAGGAAACCTTACAAGGCTTTAATTTTGATGTTTTTGGAATTAATGTTAATTGTAATATGGATCTAAAAATCTTGTGTTTTCTCGCAGCGCTGGAACGCATTATACCTTTTCTAATTATCTCTAAGCTTAATGGATGACATGAGACTTTGAGGCTCAATTTTCATACCAGGAAACAGTTTCTTTTTGACTTATTACTAATTTTTAAAGCAGAGCTCACCTAAGTTTTCTTAAGGGGTCTAAGGATCTCAAAATTTTCGACTTTCTGGAAAAAATAAATGTTGTGCATAATTTAATTCTAAACAATTTGATACCTTATTTAATACCATAAGCAAAAAACTTTTCAAGTTATCATAAAAATGCTTAAACTTTCCCCCATAGAGATTTATGTTAACAGTAGCTGCTTAAGTCTCTTTTTCTGAAGTGTTTGTCTTGTATATCTAGTTTTGCGTGAGTGATTTCCCAGAAAGCTTCTGATATATTTGCGTAAAACTTTTCATGCAAGTTTGCCTGGTTTATTTTAATGATCTGAACCTAATTTTATTATTATTTTTTAATTATTTATTTTTATTTATTTTTTTTTAAAGTTAATATCAAAATTTACCAAAATTTTGGGCGAACATTTTTTTAATATTAACTTTTATTTTTAGTTGTAATTTAGGTTCAGATCATAAAAAAACAGACAACTATGAGTGTAAAGTTTTACGGAAATTTATAAAAACAAAAAAAAACTTTCTGAGCCATCACGCACGCAAAACAAGAAACCAGCACTTGAGAAAAAGAGGCTTAACTAGCTGCTGTTAACATAAATCTCTATGGGGAAAGTTTACGCATTTTTACGCTAACTTGAAAAGTTTTTTACGTATGGTATTAAATGAGGTATCAAATTTTTCAGAATCAAATTATGCATAACATATATTTGTTCCAGAAAGTCGCAAATTTTGGAGGTTAAAGGTCCTTAGGCCTCTTAATAAACCATGTTTTTAAAATCAACTCAAAAGTATAAAATAATTTCTCTAAGCTTCTTGTATGAGTAAATGCCCCATACAATTTCAGAATTTCTAACAGATTGTCTAGAAAATTTCTGATTGTGCCTTTTTAACAGCTATCAAAATACTTGTAAGCTTTAAAAAGAAAAACATAGGGTGCAGCAAACAGACAATTGATGAATTTATAGTTTACCTTACAATTTTATCGCTCTGAAAATAGTATAAACAGATGCGTAAGTTTTTTGTGATTGATAGCTATTCTTTACACTGATAGTTATCTAGTACATTCGCCCCATGTTCTTCCTTTTAATGCTTACAGGTATTTTGATAGCTGTTAAAATACACAATCACAAATTTTCCGGATGATGTGCAAAAAATTTTGTGTCTGTATGGGGGCATTAAATCTTCATTAAGCTTAGAGAAACTACTTTAACTTTTCATTTATTTTAAAAACCATATCATAACTTTTTTGTTTCATTAACCATTTTCATTTACTTAATTACAGAAAAAAACATTCCTATTTTGATTAAAATTTCAATCACCGGAGAAGATTCATAGAATATCTCCATTATCCAGAAAATATTCTAAAGTTACTTCTTTAGTGTTTCGTTTTCAATTTTCAATTATTCAGTTAAAACAAAAATACATAAAATTGATGATGTACTATTATTAAAGTTAAAAGTAAATGATGAACCAAATGGAAAACAAAGCTGCGAGCTTTCTTTTGCTCTGAAAATTCCGAAAAATCACTTCAACGATCTGAGACGACGTCGTAGTTCTTCAAGTCATTGATGGATAAAAAGAGGAATTTGGTTGGACCCCGGAATCTGAAGGGCGTAAATAAATAGTGATCTGGAATCAAAAGGATTTCTTTCCCATCCGTTTTTTAAGGAAAAAACTTCCGGAAAAAAAAGATAAAGAATAGTTTTTTTTTTTAAGTAGGAATAAAGGATTTTGTAGTGTTTGCTCAGTTTTCCCTTAATCTTTTAGAAAATGTACTTTTTTTTCCTTGTCTCCTTGGAACCAGCAATTTCCATTTATTTTTTACTAGCTTATTGTGTAACTTAAGGATTATACCGAAATTAGTTGTTATTCTGAAAATAAAGAATCGATTAATTCATATTTGTTAGGAAATCATATTTGTTAACTATATGTTGTTCTAAAGTGCAATTTTGAATGTTTTATTTTACTTTCAAACTTAAGCTGTTCCTTAAAACTGTTTAAATTAAAAATAATTCTATATATTATTCGTTGCAACACTTAAAAAATGCTTTAAGAAATTTATTATAATGGCACTTTTTTAAACAAAACTTCTAGTTTCGCTACTGTTGCTATGTCGTATGGTGTTCAAAGCACAAAACTTCAAAAACCAGTATGTGTTAGGATTCTTTTGCAAATAATGTTAAATATTCAATAACATTTGGAAGAGTTTTTTTATAATTTTGTAAACCTGTTCAATTTACAAAACACAACAGTTTATGTTTTTAAATACGCCATTTATTCTCAAACCACATATTCAAAAAAAATAATCTCACGAGTTTAAGTATTTAATTTTTTCATGCAAAAAATGCATTTTATAAGTCAAAATAATCAATGAAATTCTCATGAAAAGAAAACTGGTTAACTTCATTATTTCAGGACCTTAAAAGTGTATAATTTTTGAAAGTAAAGAGCTTTAGATTTTTTTTTTTTTTTAATGCACACAAAGTCATGTAAACTTTAAAAAAAGAATTCTTTTATTTCCAGTGTTGGAAAAATATTTCTTTTCTTTAATTCATTCAAAAACTATTTTAATATTGCATTAAAGAGAAAAAAATAAACCTTTTGAAGAACCTCATTTAATTCCCATTGGGGATATAATGAAAACAAAAAAAAACATTTTTTGTTCTTAAAAATACATTAAAAGATTTTCAAAAGCCAAATGTTATGCTTGGGTAAAAAAGTTGGTTTGCATGAAGCATTAAAATTTACTGTTTCATTTATGCTTGAAATGTATGTAATTCTTCATATTGTATTGTGAGAGTTTTTTTTTCTCTAGTCTCTATTGGAGCTAAATACAGTAAGAGGCTAATATTATTTTTCTAACATGGCTCTTTGATCCATCTTCGCAGTTTCTTTAACGATACTTGAACTCTAGAATTACTGATTAAGATTTTTTTCCGTAATGAAAAAAGATTGAAACGGTAAGATGTTCAACAATATTAGAATCTTCCCCGCATATAAGTGCTATTCATAATTCAAAATTTCAGCTATTCATACTTATTTCCTTAATTTGTTTTGTAAGTAGAGATTTGATTTAAAAAACAGTCACAAAAACATCGATTCAAGATATGACAAAAAAAAAGTATTACATGAAATACGCCCCCAGCTTAGTCATTCCAGCCGAGGACTGCAGTTTCGTGCTTATTAGCACTCATCAGCCCGGCATAATTCTATAGTAGTTACCAGTTTGTTTGGCACTCTTGGCTTCCTTAAGAGATTTTTTACCTCCTTCTCAGTCACTTCCTATGCCGGGCTGATAAGTGCTAATAAGCACGAAACTGCAGTCCTAGGCTGGAATGACTGACTTGGCGGTGTACTTCATCTATTTCTGCCTTAGCCCTGGCTATAGGGAGGTAACTTACTGAAAATACCATGCCCTGCCTTCAATCTTCGAGTTGAACCGAACCATTGCTTCGATCACTCGTCTGGTCAGAGCTAAGTCTTATTAGCTACCAGTTTGTTTGGCACTCTTCTCTTCCTTAAGAGGTTTTCCACCTCCAGATCAGTCACTTCCTATGCCGGGCTGATGAGTGCTAGTAAGCACGAAACTGCAATCCTCGGTTGGAATGACGGAGCTGGTGGTGTATTTCATGTATTTCTGCCTTAGCCCTGGCTTTAAGGCGGAAACTTACTGAAAAAGAGTATTGTTAAAAGAAAATTTACATTCAAAATGTATGCATAATATATCCTTAAAAAGAGTGGCTTCTAAAGGAAACTTCGTTTTTATGTTTAAATTTCTTACAATGCAATACATCAGCAAACTACACAAGCTAAGTTTAATTAAAATAAAAGTAGCACCAAAGAATGTCCAACAGAAATTCAGATGTTATATTTATTTGTAAAGAAGTCACTTGTCAACTTTAAAAGAAGTCAGTGAAGTCTTGATTTTTGAAAATAATTGTGTATTGCAGTGAAAAAGGAAGTACTATAAATACACAATACGATTCGCCTTTGTTTCTTACCGAAAGACGACAAGATAGTACTCAGTGTATGAAGAAGTCTTGATAAAGAGATTGAACGTTAAAACAGGGCTCGCTTCTAATTAAAGTAAATATTGGTAGTACACCATCAAAATTTCATCTCTTTCTTTTATACTACACATGAAAATAACGTATCAAAAATACAAGGGAGCATCCTTCATTGCAAATGTTTTAAATCTAATCATCTAAACCAAACCAGGTTTGGCAGAATCAAGTTCAAGTGAGACAAAGGTAAAAGAAGGGATCTTGATCGACCCAGAAATTAAAGCAGCCTCTCATGGTGAAAATAAACTATCAGCAGGAGAAAATAGAAGATAAAAGCTGATATTCAATAAGTACGCAATTTTCATACGTGAAGTAGGTTTCCTACAAAAACAGTACGTGGTGGACCACTTTGGTTTTGACATACAAATAAAGCACGCATTGTTTATAGAGAATCTTATTGTTTATTCCGAAGAATAGAAACAAAGCAAAAATTTGTTACACGGTGTAATAGAAAAAATGAGAGTTATCTGTCTGTCTGTCTGTCTAAGCTTCGCGTCTAAGTTGTTTGACACGTTTTCGTTACATTTCATAGAAAAATCAATTCGAATCACTAATATTTGCAACTCGAAGCGTTTTTTGCTGTAATTATGTTTTGTTCTTTTTTATTTTGAGCAGTCATCTTCTCCTACACACTTGCTAATATGGTGAGAAAGAAAGTTCTTACGCGTCTAATTTTATTACATCATTCTGTATCCTTGTTTTACATATATAGTTTTTCTTTCCTAAGCTTTTAATGACTCTTCAAACAGTAAAAACCGTTGTTAGCCCCCAGAACGGAAACCATTCTTTAACTTATCCGAGATTCACTTGCCAAACGTTAGCATGAATGTTATTAATTGGTATATAACTTTATCTTATTACCCCCCGTTTGCAGCCGAAAGCCAAGGTTAGTTTGGTTGCCCCCCGGGACTCCCTCTCCTCAATAAACTAATTCTACTCCAATTCCGAACCGATGCCCCCTTCAAGAGCCGGGTTTCTAGTTTCGAACTTGGCTGATATGACCTCACGTCGGTCCTCCCCCCCTCCCCCCAAGAAAAAAAATCTTGATTAAACGATTAAAAATCGTGGCTAAAATTTTACCAATATGTGCCAATTGATAGATAGTTGCAATTACCAAGTAGTTCATGGATAGAACATTATAAAGGAAACTTTTATTGAAAAACAAATGATTGAAAAACAAAATGAAGCTTATAAAGATATTTTTTACCCTACTGCGGATGCGCGACGCTAAGGAAAGTAACGTGTTTATGAGTCTATGTATGTACAGGGTGGTTGTAAAATAACGTGAGTGTTCAGAGCCCTCTAGCGAGCGAAGTAGTGAACGAAACATTGCCAAATTTCATCGGCATACACAGTAGACCATGGGATTTCAATTTCTGAAATAAAAAACATTAGTACAAAAATCGCCACCAGGTGAAATTTTAGAGTTGAAAGAGTATATATCTATGACTATTGAAGGACTAAATGCTAACTGATAAAATATATGCATCAATTTTATTCACAAAATATGATTTTTACCAACAAGTGAGGTTCAACATGACCAACATCGAGATTTTCCAGGTACTGCATACAATGCACAATATTTTCCACACCTCGGAGGGGGGGGGGTAATTTCGCCTACCTGTACTATTTTTCTAGTTTTGAAAGTTGAGATATCGGGAACATGTCGCAGATACACAACGCCATTATGAAATCCCTATGGTTAAAATTCACAAGGTGAAAGATTAGGCGACCACGAGCCATACCGTAGAACATGCATGACTAATAAAACTGCTATCAAAGAAATGTTGCAACTATATACTCAGTACCTAAAGCCCAACATGGGGTGGTGCACCATCTTACATGAATACTTATCAGAAAGAAATCCTTGCTGCCGCGCTGAAATTTCTTCCTGACGACTTTTTGGTAAAATTCTTCTCTTGTTACAATTGAAATTTCTTGTTGGTATTATTGAACCTCATTTGTAAGCAACAATTATTTGTAGCAAAAAACTTGATGTATGCTTTTAATTGGCATTTTTTGGCATTTAATTCTTCAGCATTCGCAAGTAATTCACTTTTGCAGCGCCAAAATTCCCCCTGGTGGTGACTTTTGGTACTATTTTTTAATTCTAAAAATCAAAATCTAATGGTCTGCTCTGTACGCCCATGAAATTTGGCAATGTTTCGTATAATACTTCACTTGCTAGAGGGCTCTGAACACCTTACGTTATTTTATAACCACCCTGTATGTTTGTTCCTATGTGGCGTTGTAGAGGCTAAACGCTTTGGTCAATTATGATGATTCTTACGTCAATCGATTTGTCTCAACCTTGGGAGTGTCACTAAACGCATGGCAGTAATCAAAATTCACCATATCAACAACCAGTCGCCATTTAATTAGTCGCCACACAACGTCCGAAAGATGCAAGTACCGTTTTCGCTGCCTTTAAATATTTTGTTTTCTTCGTCTACTAATTCGATTTTCATCTCTAACATGTTGTATTTGTTTTTGTCGTGATTTAGAGGATTGAGTTTTACGGCGTGTACTTGCTTCACGAGCTTTTTTAGTTTTGCAAGAAAGATTTGACTGACGACGTTTCCGAGCCAGGCTGTTTATATAGCTACACTGTGGTTGACTTAAGTTTGCACATTTTTGCTTAAGGTCAAGCATACATATAGCTTTAAGTCGACTTAGGTCCCCAGAGGGACTAATAATCAGTAGTTTAGACCAAAACGAATTACTTAATAATCCTCACGATAAAAACTCTCTCAATGACAAGATTGCGAAATTTACAGTCTTAAAACCATATTAACTAAGTCGATATAAATTAACTAAAAAGCTTAAAATAAAAATAATTATTAAATAAAACAAAAAATCCGACTGCGTAAAAAGATTAGAAGGATCAACAATCGGGGCCCATTCATATTTTTCGGGGTTCCTTGATTGGTCAAAAAGGAATAGGCCCCGACTGTTGATCCTTCTAATCTGCTTTTGAATTTATGATTTGTCTTATGTGCGTATCGATTATAAAACTATTTCAAAGGTGTAGTTATTCAGTAGTACTTAATAACATTCTAAACTACAGGGCTTATATATTTTCTTTTTAGTTTTTTGGTTTTTTGTTTTTATGTAATTTTGGCTTTTAATCCATCATTTTTGAAATAAATCTTTAACACCTAACTCTAGTTGTCCATATTGAACATCGCAATTGAGTTCTTATCAAACTCAAAGTTACTATTTATTTTCCAGCAAAATAATCTGTCTTTACAAGCACACAAAATAGGAAAAAGTTACGTTTCAGCAATTATCATATCTCTCCCGAAGGACAAGAAAAAAGTCTCCCTGCTTATTAGATTCCAATAGAAAAAGAATTACTTGTAATTATTAGGTTTCCATTCAGGAATTATTCGTCAGTGTTTTCAATAAATAGAAGATTTTTTTTAAACCACATTAATGACTTGTTTGTCCGTTTATATTATGTAACCACTTCTAGCATTAAAATGAAAAAGAGAAAAAAACAACAGCGGAAATATCTAAAGCAATCTTTCTGTTTTCCTTTTCTAAAAATGCGCATTTGAAAGTAGTAAATAAAGATTTGAATTATATGCAGATGCATGCCTTTTAAATGCAAGACTTACTCGAGTCCCTTGAAATTTGATACATCAATAAATACTTGAGGAAGATGTAAATAAGATCTAATTAAGAGATGGAAATAAATGCATTCATTTGATAATGAAATCTATCTCAAATTGTTTTGAGCGATGCATTTAGAACCATATCAATATCTTTGGGAGAAGCATTACTGTTTTCTCCCCATTATTTTTTGCTTTTTTTGAACAAATCAAATTTAAAACGGATAGAAACCTTAATGGGAGTATTTCCTTTTGTCGAATGTATACTTTCAGTCGCTGAAAGTGATAGAATAAGCAAAAGAAGTAACATGAAAGCAGAAAAAACTTTTATTCTCCCAACATTTCTGACATTTTAATTGATCTTTTAAAATTTCAGATTTCTAAAACAAAATGTTGCATCGTATGACGTTACAAGTAAAGACTTGGATCGAAGGGCGTGTTTGTCCTTTCTGGCAAGATATTGCCTTTTGGTGATTTTTTAGTGCGAGCAGTTATTAGCGGACGAGAATTGTTATTTACATAAAATATATTCATTTGGCAAATTGGCATTGTCCTGAAACTTTGTTTGGGTAACTCTAGCGACTACTTCACTTGTGACGTCATCAGAAAATGAAAACAGTGACTGAACGTCTTTTAAAATTATTTTCTATAAGATTAAATCAGTCAAAACTAAGAAAAGAAAGTAATTCACCCCATGTTTTCGACCATACTCTTTCAGTAAAAAATACTTTTGATAAATAGAAAACAACCCAATTGAAGTTTGGTTCGATAGACTAAAAACATCCAATAATGAATAAGTGCCACAGAAACCTTAGTTTCTTGGAATCATTTTACGCATTGTTTTTCTATTGTGTTGTTTCTGAACCACTTGAGAAATCGAAACCCTGTACGGTGTGGCACTGACGCATAAACTACTGTCTGTTCTCGAACTCTGAGACTAGCAGCTGTGAACGGTTCCAATTGAAAAAAAAGATGATGGTTTAAGGAAGCGCACTTTCCGGCGCATTCAGTTTTTGCTTGCTCGTTACTTCCTTCTTGCTATCACCCCTGTTTTGATAAAATGAGAAAGGTTTCGCGTTAAAATATCGGGCAGTAGACAATGTTTACTTCCTTTGGGGGTAAAAGAGAGTCAAGTCGTTGATCGTAGCTTAAGTAGCGACACGTCCGCCATCTTGGAACGAAATGTTTTTTATTTCTTTTTACAAAAAAGGAAGTATTGTACTCGCGAAAAAATTTTCACTGAAAAATCGATCTTAATTTCCATTTTGCTCGCCCTCGAATGAATATTGAGTTTTTTTTCAACCCGACTACACGTGGATATATGCCTAAGAATGTATAGACGTAGTATGGTAAAAATAAACCAAAAAAATTTAATCTGTACTTTAGGTAATCTTACCTTAAATAACATAAACTTAGCAAAAGTAAAACAATCATAAAACGACTGCTTTTTACATGAAAACTGGTGTAAGGTGTCAAAACTGAACTTTTTTGACCCCAAAACAAACATCCGTCAACTATGACATCTACCCAAAAGAAAGAGGTGCGGTCCTTCAAATATTGTTTTCCAGTTACAGTACTGTATACATACATATAGTATTGCCAATAGGTATAACGAGAAAAGTAACAACAAATAAATTGTTAGCTCAGCCGGAATACCAGATAATTTAATTTTTAAAAAAAAGGCTCAGGAAGCTCCAAAATTTTTCCACGGTATCAATAAGAAGAGAAAACACACACACACAACAATTTTTTAAATGGGGGAAAAATTAGACATTAAAAATCCTTATTTAAAGCCTCTGGATAATGGAAATGGAATGTAAAATTAATCGACTTGGAAGCCACCAAGAAAGTTAAAAATAAAGTCAAATCAATATAGATGGTAGTTGGTAGAAGGGATGTTATAGAAGACAAAAGGATCACCAGAAAAGTGATAAAAAGTGCTTTTGGAAATAATTTTTGCGACAGAAAGTGTGAGAAGGACCAAACAAGTTACACAAAACATTACTACTGGATACATGGAAAAATTGCAATTGAAGAAATTTAACGGTTAAAGAAAAACGATCAATAAAGCAGAAATTAAAAAGCTTCGAACTGAATATATTGTACTGCACTGAAAAAAAGGAAATTTGAGATTGATTAATGAGTTAAAATTTGGAAGATAAATGTGTTTCAGAAAAAGGAACTGCGATTAAATCACAATTGGGTCAATGCAAGGTTCCAAACTGCTCACCGTTCAAAAGAACGGTCGTTCATTTTCTAGGTGAATGAAAGAATCCGTTCATTTTAAGGATTTGCTCTTCTTTTGGCCCGTTCGTTCATGAACAACACATCCCTCATAAAAACAGTTAACTCCTGCAGTAATTAAGTTAAAGAATTGAAATAAAGTGCACAGAATGCAGAAAAATCTGTTCTTTCCAACAATATATAATTGTTGTACCAATACAGTCTTAAGTTAGAAAAAAAAAAGATATGTACCATTCGATTTTTTTTTTCAAATCTTTCTATAAACCTTTTCCGGATTTTTAGAAACAAACTTTTAGAAAATTTCAGCGAAATCAGCCTTGCTCGGCCAATATGATCTTTACTAATAATAAAACTGAAGGTCTCTGTCTGTATATCTCTCTGTCCGGATCTCTCTCTGTCTGTCAGGATCTCTGTGACGCGCATAGTGCCTAGATCTTTCGGCCAACTTTCATGATATTTGGCACAAAGTTAGTTTGTAGCATGAGGGTGTGCACTGCGAAGCGATTTTTCAAAAATTCGATTTTGTTCTTTTTCTATTTCAATTTTAAAAACATTTTTCCGAGTAAAAGTATCATAAGATGGACGAGTAAATTGATAAATTATCGTTACGTGGAACCGTAACATAGGCACAAGCCAATTGGCGAGAAAACCCACCATACATTATTTGTAAATATACAGACGAACCAAAAGACCTTTAAATTTTCTATTACGTGCAAAGCCGTGCGGGTACCAATAGTTAAGAATAAAGTTTCAGAAATAAAATAAAAAATCGAAGAAAACATACGAAAATTCAGTGCTTCAAAAAAATCCGTAAAATGGGAACTCCAAAAATAAAACTTAAATCTTGCAGCTAGAAGAGCACAGCAATACCTTTCAATACCAGAAGAAGTTTCCATTTTAACTCCTTCCTTTCACTCTCGTTCAACGCTTTAAAAGTCAATAACATTTCTGTCACAACTTATTCTTGGCTCAACCTTTTCCGCACACTTCCGATGCAGCGCATATTGCGAAAGGAAATTCAAGCAGTTTCTCAAATAACTAATATGTATTTAAATTACTATGATCTTTTGTCTAATAATGCGAACAAGTACGGATTTATCCTTTCATATCTTAGCAAAATTAAAAGGTATTGTCTAAAAACATGCAAACTGGTTACTTCTCTATTGAAGATTTTTTTTATATATTTTATTTGCACAACATTTCCGTTTATGCTTCGATTTACATCGAATATCTATGTGTTTCGAAAATCATTTAATTGTATGCATTATAGTTTGGCTTAGGGTGACCATAAAAAATCGTTATTTACATATCACACATTTCCTTATACCCAAAATGGGTTTCTGCACCCCTTGATACGAGTAAATGCGTCAGAATTAAAAGAAAAATTTTATGAATGCAGCAGTTTTTTTTAGAGGGGGGAGGGAGATGATTTGGGTGTAAATAAGAAAGAAAATACTAAAATAAATTATTTTGTTGATAATGATAATGAGGCCTTTCATAAATAAGCCAAAAAAAAAGACGTTTTTTGAATATTTGAAAGGAAAATTTGTACTGAAGGAAAAAACTCAATTATTCCTTACCATGTTAACCCGTCATAATCTACCATTTAATCAATAATAAAATATATTTAATTTTCTTTTTCTATTTGAATTTTTTTTCAGTATTATTAACGGAAAGATCATTTACAGTTTTTTAGAAAAAAATTTAGAAGTGAAAAACTTAACACCTAGATGTTTCATTAAATGTGTACCTATTTTAAATAAGTTTTCCAAATCGATAAAAGTAAGGAAATGTTAAAACTGAGTTTCCCAAAACAAATTGCAGAAACAAGAAAATATTTTTCTTTTAAAACTAATTCATTCAAAAGTTGAAATAGTTTTGAAAAAAAAATGCCACTAGAGAATAAATAGAGTTTCATCACTTACAATTTCAACATTCCTTTTTATTTACGAAGTGCCCAGATGAAGTTTTCTTTCTGAACAACGTTTAGTACAGTATTCTACACCGGCCAAAATATACATTTATGTTTTTGTGTGTGTTATTTGAACGTATTTTGGACGAGCTGAAAGATATCATCAATAAGAATTTTATTTTAATTGAAGTATTGCGTGCTCGCTAGAGCTTACATAGCACCCCACAACTCCCGTGGCGCGGAGATGGGGGCTTAAGAGGTATGAGGGCGCATCCCCCCCCCTCCCCCTTTGAAAAAATATTATTATCTTTATTATTATTTTTTTTCTAATTCAACGTAACTCCAATATAATAGGGTTGTTTCCTTCAGTCAAAAGTACTACTTTTATTCACTAAAATTGATAGAATGAGCAAAAAATAAATAAATAATAATAATAATAATAATAATAACATGGACCCAGAAAATACCTTCATTTTCAAAACAGTTATTTTTTAATTGATTTTTTTAAGTGTCCGATTTTTCAATTAAAGCGCGGTCTTTATGACGTCACAAAAGATGTACTTTGGCGCATTCCACTGGCGCGCTGATTTCCGCTTGCTGTCTACCGCATTAACAGGTTGCGACAATTCAGAAGCGAATTAAATATTGCGCTCTACGCTAATGGCAACAGTAAATGGTAGTTCATCATTTGTGATGTCATTGGCAGAAGTGTAAAAAATGAAATTGAGTCTGCGCACCGATTTGAATAATTTCTCAAAAATAGTAAACTTTGTCAAACTATTTTTTAAATGAACAAATCCTATGTTTTTAAGCATGCTCTTTCAGAAAAAAATACTCTTTCGGAAACGACCCCATTCTGAAATAAACTAGGTGATTATAAATATCAGAAGACTCTCTACAGCAGTCTTTTTGGAGCTTTTATTTTTTGCTTTAATCTAAGACATAAATCTCGCACTTATAAATCGCATGGGGGCGCACTTATAAATATTCTAGGGAAGGGAGGGCGCACCAAAATCTATGTGCACTACAGGTGCTTTTTTGACACTTATAAAATGACACTTAGGCACTTTTAAGAGTTTAGATGTGTTTCTTAGCCTCAGGAATTCAAAACCTGAATGAAATCAAGGTTTTGAAGCAAATAATGGTCGCAATAACTATATTAAAAGTAATTGCTTCAAATAAAGCACTCCTTTTGTAAAATTCGTTTATAATAATAATTTAAATTTTTAATGAAATTAAAATAAATCATCATATAAATAATAGTCGATGATCGAGTAACCCGTGTGTTTCAACAATGAAACTCGCGCCAAGACATGGTAATTTGATAATGTGTTTTGCTAATGTTTAACATGCAGGGAAAGGCTTTATTGTGACAAGGCTGAACTCGATCCGGTAACTTAACTGTTTTACTGGTAAGACTGTGTCATTTCAGGGGAGTGAATAAACGAAACAGCGGTTAACTATAAAGCGGTCTAACAGCCACTGGAGTTTCGGTTAAAATTTCAACTATCAAAATATCACCAAACAGGCAATGGCTTCGTTCAAATGTAGAAGAGTAGAAGCAATTTTCACTTGTCATACCTTGACGGGCGACTTTCTTGTACAAAATAATGCAGTAATGTTAAGTTTTAAAAGTTAAGTAAAAAATAATTTAGAAAAAAAAACATATTTTGGAAAAGTTATGAAAATTTTCTGAATGGGGTTCAAACCCTAAACAGCCATCCCATGAATACTGTCATGATGGGCTGGGCCATTGGGATGTCTTTTGCTAATTACTTTTATAATTGTATTTTTCATCTGGTATGGAATCAATATTACCTAGCTGAACTTTTCTGTCCGACTACTGTTCGAAAACAGAAGAGCTGGCTTTTAACTTCCAACCTTTCATGCAGTAAACAGTTGCTTCTACGCACTCGAATGGAACTCGACATGAATCGAAAATAGAACGTAACGCATTGAATATTTAGTGGGTTTTCCAGTTTTGTGCGTAAAGCGTACCGAAGAAATTGCGTAAAAATAAAATTAGCTTCAAAAAATTAATGTTTTTCCTTCCTCTCAAAATCACAAGACGTGGTTAATGTTTATTGTCAAATTTCTCGTGGAAAACTGGACAATTTTAGAAAATTCAAAATGTGTTAATGGCGTAAATGGAGAAAGAAATATTTTTATCGCACAGCTAATCCTTCACTGCAAAACATTTACATTGGTAATTTGAAGCTTTAAACAAGAAATTTAATCTGTCAAAGAGATTTAAATCATTGTTTTAATTTTTTTTTTTATTTTATTGTAAAATTAATTTTTCACATTCCCTCTTCTGTTTGGAATCATTTCACATTTCTATTATGTTACTGATATGTTTTTTGATCTTTATAGATAAAACAATTTTCCGTTTTTCAACTTAAACACGCATAGTATAATAGTATTTTTTTTTTTTTTTTTTTTTTTTGTGTGTGTTTATTTTCTTTATCTGGATGTTTTGGAATTTAAAACTTATTGCTGAGTCATTACATCAAAGTCTTCAACTTTTTTTCCTTGCTTTACTTTTTATACAACTTTTTTTTCTAGTAGCAAGGCAAATTACAATTAGAAGCCCAAAGTGAACCCAATAAAGAATATAAAAGAAGATACCTCAGTCGTTGCCTAAGAGGTTCCTTGTCTTACCAACAGCGGGTGGTTTTAAAACCATGGCCAAGAAGTTTACTGCAGCTACAAAGATGGGCTTTCATAGTGAATTCTTTTAAATCGCCGAGTAGGCAAAGTCGAACGGTAAAAATTTCAAATCTGGATCGATGCTTGCGTTGGAAACCATTGCAGGATTCATCATCATAGCATGTGAAATCATAGCATGTGAAATTTGAATTATTATAAAGTAATAATTGAGGTATTTGGGGGGGGGGGGGAATTTTCAGAATTGAAGCATTAGTATATTTTTAAACTTCAAAAAAAATTTATAGAGATATAATATTGATGCGCATAAGCATACATAAATTTTATGTTTGCGTTGATTATTCTCTTAAAATTTGAAATCAGTATAAACTGACTCTCAAAGCTTAACTGAAATTTGAAAAAAAAAAAAAAAATATATATATATATATACATATATAATCGTATTAACTAGCTACGCTAAAATTTGCTTAATTTGCTTAAAATACCTAATTAGCAAATCTTAGTAACTTTTATTAAGTACAAAAAGCGTAAACAATATTCATTAAAATGAACTTTACTAAAGTATTATTTTCGTTTTATTCATAACATTTAGTATTTTCATAGCACGACAGTAAAAAAAACCAAAGAAAAATGTCTGCTGAAGTAATTTTACACTGCAAAACTCATTTCAAACCAGTATTTACAAGTAAGCAAAATTCTTTGTCTTGGATATTAAAAAATACGTATATGTGAGAACATTTCGATAAATAATTAGTTGAAAATTAACTAAGCATATATGTTGTAAAGTTTCAGTACTTAAAAGCTCATGAAAATATAAAGTAAATATTGTTTGCTATAAACCATATTCAATGACTAGGGCACGTTTAATTATGCTTAAGTGGAGCTTAAAGAGTCTTAGCGTAGTTTTAAAAATATTTCATTCCTATAAGTAGTGCTTTTAAGTCGAGTAAATGGAGCTGTGAAGTATGAATAATCACCGCCTTATTAAAAAAATGAAGAGAGGGGGAGAAAGTGATTTTTTTTCTTTGCCATACATGTATAAAAGACTTTTAAAAAATCGGTTCATTTTTAGTTGTTGGCTCAAAAACATTTATTACATGCTTAGAGAAGAGAATTATGGTTGTTTTCTACAGATATTGTGTGAAAAAGATATATATATTCTCTCGGTACACCCATTTAATCCCAAATCTTTTTGTATTTTTTTTTCACACGAAATAATTCAGAAAGCGGTTAGGTTTGCCTTACATTTTCTAAGTAAAAGTAGTTACTTAATCTGGAGTTATCGACTTAAAAGAAAAATAATAATACAGTCGACTCCCGCTGCAACGCGACTCGACTTACGCGAAATGGCTACAACGCGAATTTTTCCACGAGTTACGAATTTTAGAGCAAACGCGAATTTTTCGCCCACAACACGAATTTTTTCGGAAGGAAGTATCAGCTTCGTTATTGGCTACTAAATATTGGTTTCTTGAATGTCATTACAATGTGTATTAATAAAGAGATCAGGAAGAGGAGATGTTGTCACATATTGAAACGTTATAAAAGAAAAGGCGAAGCAACCGTATTTAAAAAATGTATTAGATAAGAATAACGATTTGATCATGGAGCATCATAAATCATCACTATCTTCATTTCTTAACTCTTAAATAGTGTTACTGTATCTACTGTACAGTACTGTTATAGTGCATTATTTTGGTTTTACCTCCGTGTGTCTTTCCCTCCCATTGATCATTCATTTTGTGCATCTTAAAGTAATTCGTGTTGAATAAAACAACGTTTATATTTTTAAATACAGTAAATGTTCAGTTCTATGTGGAAAAAAATATAGTGTATAGTTGAGGAATGCTTTAGAGCAGTTTGAGGAGTGTTTATAAGCGTCTAAAAGAATTTGGTACGCTTTAAAAAATGTGTATGCATATATTTTTCCACAACGCGAAATTTCGACTTACGCGAGGAGTCTTGGAACTCATCCCTCGCGTAGGTCGGGGACTCAACTATATGTTTTTTACTTAGATTTCTATTAGAAAAAAGTAAAAGAACCGTATCCTTGAAAACTAAAAGTAAAATCGCTGATTTAAATATTTGAAGTATAATTTGAAGTTGCTACTTGTACTTCGGCGGCTTAGGATCACACAAGCGCAACTACATTTCTTTTTCGTTACTTTTGGGTACAAGTATATCAGACTTCAACCTATTTAAGAGTCACAGGAGCGTATATCCACGTAGATCGAGTTCTGATTTATGCGTATCTACGTATAATGTTTATCTTGTAAAGAGACGCATAATCGTAACGGCTGATACTACTTTGTGTCATCAACAAACTGAGAGTGGGTGTAATTACATTTGTGTGACCCCAAGCCCCCGACTTGTAAATAAAAGCATTGCTCTTTAAATATATTGAAACAGACATTCGATTTCAATAAGAATTCAGAAGAATAACATGTTGTAAAAAATTTCTTAAAAAATTAATCGAACATAAAATAATTTAATAAAAACTGTTGCTTGTAAGAAAAATAAAATAAATAGTGCTATTACTTAGAAATAATGATTTACAAGTAAGCAATAGCTTTTCACTGGTTGATTATTCATTTGAAACCGTACAGCTTTTAGAATCATTGTTTTTTTTTTCATTCCAAGCTCCATTTAAGCTACGGTAAATCCAGTGCCGAATCTGGGGTCATTAATTACGTAAGGATGATTTTGGCAATTTTTGACCCCCCCTCCCCCCATATAAGAGTACGTAACATTTTTCACCCATCCCCCCTATTCTTACGTAAGATTCCATTTCGGTTTTCAAAAATAACGGATCTTACATCACTGAAACCGTTGTTAAAAATTCACTATTATTAAGTTAAACCTTTTTGTGTAAAAAAATACTTCCTAGAATTTAGACTGAATGTTTTTTCGACATTTCTTTGTATATGATGCGATACTAATTAAAAATAAACATGCCATACATGGTAGGATAATTTTATTATATTTTACACTAATTCATTCTTTGTGAAACAAATAAAAAAACAGCTTATCCCAATATGTTTTTTACCTTCCACACGCAAATGAAATATGATCACTGCCAAACCACTTGACCGCGTGATTTCTAATTTAAAAATATCGACTTGGAAAATATTACGTAAGAATGGGTTTGACCCCCTCTCCCCTCCAAAGCAAGGGTATGTAGAGATTTTTTCAACCCGCTTTCATCTCGGGGCCCTTACATAATTAATGAATGGCCCCTAAAACGGGAAGAGGGAAGACAAGTCGTCAGGCGAAAACTTCTTGGGGGGTGGCAAATTCAAATAACGTAAGCACGAGTCTAAAATATTTTATTTTATATAACAAGTGACTTTGTTTTAATATAAATCTAAAGCCTATTTCTATAAGTTTGGTTTATGTTGCAAAAAGAAGGAAATAAAAAGTATTACACGGAAAACGGTCAGTTTGTCCCACAAGTAACATCTCACAGTATTTTATTAAAATTAATGCTTTGAAATTATTGTAATGAACTTCTTTTTTTAATGTCGAGAAAATTCACAAAAGGAAATATCATTTCAATATATGCTTAAAGTTTTTTTCCCTTCCTATGAGGAGAGAAGAAATTGGGGGGGGGGGGGGGAGCCAGAACCGGAGGTTTTAAAATCCAGGAGTCGGAGTCGGTCCTTTTCTCGCTTACTCCGCAGCCCTACCCTCAGTTTCAATGAAATGACATTTGACTCAAGCTCTGTTACTGACTGTTCCAGCCTGATGCGTTCATAACAAGAGTGAAACTGCAGTCTCTGGGTGCTGTAACCGGGTTAACGGTGTAATGTATATTATTTATGTTTCAAACTTGAAGAACAAAAATAGAAATATTTCTAATTTCAATATGTTTTAAACTGTTGGAAAGAATTTAGTTTTGTTTTCTACGTGGATTTACTCATCGAACACCTTCTCGAATGCAAATATTTTTCTTGAATAGTTTATGGTAAAGTTTTTTTTTTTTTTTTTTTTTTTTTTGTTTATTGTAATTAGTGCCAAAAATATTCTTGAAACATCTTCTTTCGAAAGAAATTGCTCTCGGTGAAAAAGATAATTTCTTGCAGTGGAAAAACATTTTTGATGCGCTCTTCTATGCATGCGTTAATTACAAGTTTTATTTCAGGAATTAATGATGCAGATTGTTAACGCTTAGTATATTCTGAAAGAAAAAATCTGCTCTTTCGCGATAGTCAGTAATTATCAGTAAAAAATTGCATAAAATAGGTTTATTTATGTAAAAAATATTTTCTTCTAAGAAATAAATATAATTAATAATATCTGCTATACAAAACATTTGTTTTATTTTTGGATTTTTTTTCTGCCATTACGCTATGCAATTGTGTAAAACATAAATTGCTTTTTTCTTTTTTTCAAAAAGATTTTTACTTTCATTTTAAAAAGAGTTTTTATAATGCGGAGATAAAACACTATTTTTTGCGAGTTTTCATTTTAAAACTAGTATGTTGTGGCCAACAAGAAACTTTCTCGTAGATTTAATTTATAAATTCTCCGATTTAACGTATAATCGCTGCTACAAAATTGTGCTATTTTCAAAAGCGGGAACATTTTGATAATTGGGAAATTGGTGACAATTTATTGCTGTAAAATTTTTGGCACCAGTGCCTGCGGAAGAAATGTTTCTCTACTAATACGGAAGCAAAAAAAGGGTTAATATCTATTCGCATTGGGTTACCATAAGACAACACTGTTACCAAAATAAAATTACTCATGCAAAAATTGACAACCGTATCCATTTCCGAATTATCAAACTATTCCCGCAGCGCCAGAATCAAAAGCGAAAATTGAAAATCATAAGCTTTGCTTAAATTAATTACAAATATTTTATGTGTTTGCAAATAAAAGATGGAAAGAAATAAAAATTTTGAAGCATTGTGATTTTTCCGGCAATTACTCAACAATTAAAGTTTTCTCGAGCAGACAATATTTTAACATTTTGATTTATCTTTTACATTGTTGTAGTAATTAAGCCATTTTTATTTGAGAAAACGATGGCAAAACAACAGCCCCTCCCCCTCCTCCCATGAAGCGATGACGGTCAAAATTGAATCAGTGCCTGTTTCTGTGTGGAATAACATTTACTTCAAATTTCATCCAAAACGTCGCATTATTTTTTGAGTCAGTCAATTCATTTTTGGTGCTGTCTATAGGTACTTCTAACGTTGTTTAATTGTTTTTATATCCTCATATATATAACAGACAATGATCGAGTAACCCGCGAGTTTCAACAATGAAACTCGTGCCACGGCAGGATAATTTGATAATCTGCTTTGGTAATGTTTTCTATGGCAGGGAAAGGCTTTATTGTGACAATGCTGAACCCGATCCGGTAACTTAACTGTTTTACTGGTAAGACTTTCATTTTAGGAAAACGAAAAAACCAAAAAAAAAATCCTGCTATCTACTAGAGTTTAGGGTTAATCCACTGGAGTTAGGATTAAAATTTCAACTATCAAAATATCATTAAGCAGGCAATGGATTCGTTCAAATGTAGAAGCAATTTTCACCCGTCATACCTTGACGGGCGATTTTCTAGCTTTACGAAGAAAGAAGTAAATTTAACAGTAATGTTGCCTATTTCTTTCTTTCAGAGCTCTTTTAAATGCGTATAATATTGTACAAGAACGGGAGGCTTATTTTTCTTTCTCTAATTTCTGCAGTTAAATTTGGCGTTATTTTCATTCCTAAAAGTTTGATTTAAAAAAATCCGTCTTACGCACACAACATTCCATAAAATTGAATCTTCTGTTGTAGGGGCTAATAAGAAACTAAAAGGTTTTCTGTACTTTACACGCCATATGAAATATGCTTCAAACACAACAATCTAAAAGACCTTTTAAGATAGATTTTTAAGATAAGATTTAGAGTTATGATCTAAGTGAAAAAAAAAACATGTGGTTTTTTTTTTTTTTTCAATTTTAAAGAAGTTTAGACATAAAGCATCATTTACCTAATATACAAGAAAAGGTAGGTTGATAGCAATTTGGGGGGGGGGGGCGCTGGAAATCAAAGTTTTAAGTACACAAATTTTCTGGAATTGTTTGGGTGTTAATAAAAAGCACTAAATTCGCGAAGAATAAGACACCTAGTAGATCATAACCTTTATTAATTCTGTACTGAAAAATTATTCCCACCATAAAAGTATCTAAATGCAGAGTGTTAAGGAATAATGTATTGCACACATGTAAGGTGTTTTGTTTATTATTCTTTGATGTTTGAAATGTAGGTTGTGACTCTGGAACTGGAAATAAAGCTGTTAGAGGGAAGCATGATGAAATTTGAGATGACCTCAAAGTAACTGTCTGCAGTCGATGATTAATTAATTTCAGAAGCAATGAAGGAAGGGTTGTTTAAAATATTTACTTAAACAAATAATTAAAAATGTTGAAGCAAGAACTTACATTTTCCATAAAGTATTTGAACAGAATGTGTAAAAATATGTGTACATAATATTCAACATTCAACCATCTTGTATGCAATTATTAAATTTTGACCACATACAATAACGATACGGTGGATAATACTGTCGACTGTTGAAGACGGTAGGGGGGATTCATGACTCCCATGACCTTCTCCTTGTATCCTACCCTTATGCAAAAGTTTGTTAAAGCGTTTTATTATTGCTATTATTTTTCTGATCATCTTTTTTATACTTTTCATACTCCGATAAAATTTCAGCGGAAAAAAAGATCAAAGATGGAAGCAAAACTAATTCAAGAACTCATTTTGTTTTACTAATGCAGTAGAACATTTATTCGGAATTTATACACCCCAAGTGCAATATTACTTTTAGGAAAGCATGAATCCCCCACTGAATATTATTATCAGGAAATGAGATATACGTGTGTGTCAAGTAACGTTGTGGAGGATTATATAAACGAAAATGAAAATGCAAATACAAAGACCTATTTCATTCCAAATACCTTTGGAATTCCTGGCAATTGATTTGCTTTATCATTATAGAGTTCTTGTTTCTTATCAGCATACTAATAATCATAAATTCAGATGCGCTGTGAAGAAAATTGAAAACAATGTTTTGAGAAGAGTCCCAATATTTTTTCTACCTTAGCAAATCGAATGCTGCGTAAGTTTTACCAGTTTCTTAATTTTTGTGTGTGCTTTTTTTCTTTCTGGTGAAAATTTCTTTTCTGGAAAAGTAAATAAAAGGAGCTAGGACATATTTATTTTGAAAAACATTTTAAAGTACAGACATCACTGCTACTTTAGAAGAACTCAATTAAGCAATAAATATTTATGGATAGCCTTTAAGCGAATATTAAATTTTAAATAACGTAAAAAAAACGGGCGAAAAACTTTCTAATACTCAAAAACACTCCAAATTTGTCTGTAAATGTCTTTGATAAGTTACAAAAATAGTTCAATCCATTGAATATTCCAATCTAAAGGCATTTAATGTTAAATTTCTACATATACTAAAGTATGTAACTATCTTCTTGAGATTTCTAGTGTTAAACTGCAAATTAATGTCTCAAAATAAGTTGAACCGATTTTTAAGCAGTTTAAAGTTACAGAATTAAGAAGTTTGAGGGAGTATAAAAAACATAGTGTTTTATAATATAATACGCAACTTTGTGCATAGGTGACACAAAAGGTGCATTCAAATTCTCAAAGAGCAAGGATAAAATGTTTTATTAACAAATAAGGAGTACACAAAGGTAAAACCTGTAGGATTGATTCAATAGTTACCACAATATCATCCCCCTAGTGATATTTTCTCTAAAATTCATTCTAGACCGGGCTAATGAGTGCTAATAAGCACGAAACTGCAGTCCTCGGCTGGAATGACTGAGCTGGCGGTGCATTTCATGTATTTCTGCCTTAGCCATGGCCAGGGGTGGTAAATAGGGAAGGCAAGAGGGGGCGGTTGCACCCTCAAATATTTTGCGCATATAGATAAAAAAATGGGGGAAAATTTACATAACGCGCAAATCAATGCTCATATGTAAAAAGAAATTTTAAAGAAAATCTCCAGCTGGTTCTCAATAAAAGTTGATGAAACTGGAAACATTTACAGACAAGAACAAGTGTTTTTCGTTGTTTGGATAATAACTTAGAGATTCATGAATAATTTTCAGAGCTTTTCAGACCTTACATGGGATCCATTTTAAAAAATTATTTTTTAACAGTAACAAAAACCCACATAATTATGCAAAGTAATAAGATTGAATTAGTATTTTGCATATAATAATAGATTCATTCAGTTTCTAATGAAATTAATACAAGATTTCATGATAATACTTATTTATCTGTGTTGTTAGTCCTAATTTCGACATTATAGGGGTCGGTTATAGCGCAAGACAGATAAATATTTCCCTTACAAGTAAAATTTATTGTTAGAAGCAAAAAGTATTGTTTTGCGCCAGTCAACCGTTCGATGATGAAAAACGAAGATTAGCACAAATTTTAAAGTTGCGTGGGTTATTTTAAAGAGAAAAATTTAAAAAAGAGCATTACTTTGTTGCTTTAATTGTTTTTCAACCGTTCCAATCAGCTCAAATAGCTGTGAAAGATCATTCTCGCGTTTCAGGAGATTAGAGAATTTTCTTCGGTGCATAATGGGTTAAGAAAGGCTTTCGTCTTCAGATATACTGGCTAAAGATCATGACATTGGAGAAGATTCCGAAAATCGAACATTAAAACTTACATAACGGTAGTATAGCATAACGGTGTATTTCATGTATATGTAAGTTTGCTCATAAAGATTAATATTACTAGATACAGTATCTTTTTAACAAATTATAAATCATAGAAAACATGAAACCGAAGAAACAAAGGGCTAAATAAAAATTAATTTGAAGTAATCTAGTATTAGAAGTCACTTTCACAAGATCAATGAACATGAACTCTCCCAGATTTTCCTTAACAAGTTTTTTTGAATATTAGGTTTTAACTATCACAAAGCTCAAACCAGATTACTTCCAATGTTTTTCTCAGTATGTACGATAGTGCTGAAAATCAAAACCCACAAAGATATGTGGATGAAAACTCCACAAAAAACCTCTAAAAAGGGGAATAACGTGGAATATATTTACATTTCACCACGAAATTAAGCAAAGTACTTTCAGTTTTACATTTATGTGATAACTTTAGACCTTCGCTATTCCCTTGAAATGTTTCTAGGCCCCTTTAGGGGGCGCGACCCACAGATTGATAACCTCTGTATCACACAACGCTAAGTATAAAAGCTCATAAAATCTACTTATAGTAAACAGGAGTGCACCCCCCCCCCCAAAGAGCAAGGGCGCACTCATTAAATATCGCAGAAACCTCGCAAAAGCAAAAGCCTCCTCCCCCCCCCAAAAAAAGGGGAAATACCCCTTAAAACCGTTCTTCCGATACACATTTCAACGGCCAGTCCGTCACCCCCTACCCCCCTATGTGGGCCATCCTGTAGTAAATAAAATTCTTATTTCCCACAAAATACATTTTCTATGAGAAATATATGGTTGTTAAATTCTCAATAAACTTTCGTAATGACACGAAATTATTAAGCACCCCCGTAAAGTGATCCTTATTTTAAAGAAAGGAGGTAATAACTTATAAGAAATTGGTGAAACATAGTCGCTGTAACTTATTTGATAGCCTAATCGTTTTTATATTTTTTCCTTGAAGTTTAAGGTTTGAATTTCCTCACTAACTGCTTTGAAAACTTCACGAAGCAGAAATGATTTATGCGTTTTCTGCTTAAAACTTTAAGTCTTTAATCCAACCCCATATTCAGTCGTTTGCAAAGAAGAGATGTTTCAGAACTGTAACTAGAATGTGTACAGCGATGGAGCAAATTCATTGTGCAAAAGGTGATAAATGATAGCGTTTGAAAGATTAAATATGGTTTCAATTCACTTGCGCAAATAGAACAGAGCAAATGAAACAATGTGTTTCAATTGTTTGTAAAGTCACTTTACATGATTAAGCAACGATATTTTTTAGCATCATTTATTCATGTAATAAAACTTAAAAAATATACAAGCCATAAAAAAGCTACATGGTTTTATGCGTTCGGAATTGAAATAATGTTTTTTTGAAAGATTATACCACGGTATAGATGCAAGACATTGGAAATTAAATTCAACCACTCCTCAAGGATGAAATACTGGAAAGGATATGTTAAGAGCTCTGTTTTTTTCTATTTGTTTGCGTTTTAAGCATATTTTTAATTATTTTCGTTTTATGGAACAGAAAAATCTACAGTAGACTCTCGTTACACGCGGGTTTATTTTACGAGGTTTCGATTATACGCGGTTTAAGATTTGACAGTTTTATTTGATTTTACGCGAATGACTTTCGGTTTTACGCGGATGCGGCAATGTAAACAGATAAATTTTTACCCTCTTTCAAAACTCAAACTCTTGAAGATTTCAGATTACGCGTAATAAACTGCATTTAGGCGTGCTAATAATCGAGCTTGGGCCACTGCATATATTGTATGCGATTGGTTCCAGAGCTCTTTCCAGAAGTAAAGTTATTAAACTCACACAGTTCATAACTCATTGGGAAGAGCTTTTAGAAGTGACAAAGGAGGACGAATGCAACGAGCATACCGACATCGATGACACAGAACCAAAAATCGTTAACATTGAGAATTTTGAGCCATTCCCCGACAATAGAAATGATCTCTCTGATTTGCTAGTGAAGGAAAATTTTATCGTGGAAATGATCATGGATGTGTTAATGCTCTGCAAAGAACTACTGAGAAAAATTCTTGACTGCCAAAAAGACTATCATGGAAAAGTTTTTTTCAAAAACATTAAATTAATTTTTGTTTTCTTTATACATGTTGTGCATAGAAATCGATATAAGTATACATTAAACTTATCATACAATTAGTCATCACTAGAATGAAATATTTTTTTTATCTATGGAACCTAACCCCAATTTTAACACTAATATTAAGCCTTAATTTAAGCGGCATTTCGGTGGAACGTAACCCCCGCGTAAAACGAAGGTCTACTGTACTTCAAAATTTATATCAATTTAAACACAAAAAAGTAAAAAGTCGCGTAAAACAAAATGTCTCTCGAAATTACGCACGAGTTAGAACATAAGATGTTGCTGGCCTTTTTTTCCTTTTAACATGAACAAAACATTAAGTTACATTCTTTCTTGAAAATATCAAAGTTTCAATAAAGCCACTGAGGTAGTCTGTTTAGTCCTGATTTGGTTAAAACTTTATTGACGATTGAATTACATAAGAAACATGTATTAACTTGAATCTTGTTTATAATAAATGTGAGTTTTCATGTTGCGTACGTTAAAGAGCTTTAATTGCTTAATACATAACAATTCTAGCCCGCAAAACATGACACTATTTCTTAGATAACGAAACAATCATAAGATATTTTAGTATTTTATTCAAACGCAAGAATGAAATGAAAGTTATTTACTTGCAAATCTAGTATATTTGATATTCTTCACTGAGCGCTATATTTTACCTCGAGATGGAAAAATATCGACCGAAATTTCTCATTGGACAACTAATCATTATATCCATTTAAAAAAAAGCTTAAAAAAAAAGAGTACAGAAACAAAAGTCTTGAACTTATACATATAAAAGTTAAATTTTATTTTCGATGCCTTAAATTAATTTTGTACTTTTTTCTTGCTTAATTCGCGTAGTTCAATGAGCGCATTTAAATTTGCAAATGCTTTCAAAATACGGACAAATTCGCTTACCGTAACTTCAGATCCTTGACACTTCAAAAAGTTTGTGCTTAGAAATTTGTCTTGCGTTCTGTTTATTTTTAAATTCTTCAACGGAAAACTTTTCAGGCACCAGGAAAAATAACTTTATTGCATAAAACAATATTTTTTATTTTAACCTTCAAAAACAAACTATCTTCATTACAAACAAGTCCCAACAGCAACAAATAGCTTCGATTCCGAGTCACAACTGACTGCAACTGTATTTATGTCGAGGACTGCATACTAAGTGCCTTGCCTCCATTGTTTTTTTATACCGATAGATGGCAGCATCATCACCGGATCGAACAGTTAATGAGAATTTGGAACTAGACCAGGAGCTAATAGCTACCTGGTGCTAGCACCCCCAGAGGTATCGTTTAACTTGGATGACATTGAGACCACGAGCATATTTAACGTCGCCCAGTCCCCTTTAATGACGACGGTGGATCTTCGACCATCGAGGTTCGAACTCAGGACCCTCCGGCCCCGAATCCGAAACTCTACCGATCGGGCTACCACGGCCCCAACAAATAGCTTCCACAAATTTTTTGCACAAGACTTTAAAAGTCAATTCGCTTCAGTTCCTCCTAATGGGAAACTGATAACACAGCTCAACATGAAAAATGCAATTTGGAGTAGAAATATGGGTTTCTCGTTTAGCTGAAAATAATGAATTTATATAATTCAAATCTGTGTGCGTCTGTCTATGTGTGTGTCTGCGTGCGTGTTTGTATCTTCTCCGGACTGTCAATGTCTTCCACGGAAATTTGCCGGTTACCCACCATTGTGTATTGTTTGGTTTGGCGAAAACATTTGTAAAAGTTCTGGACAGAAAAGAAGTGGCTATCTTGGATCTCAAGAGCAAATGAAAGGAAATTGAGTGGAGCAGAGATAAAAGAAATAAAAGGGTTTTTATTGACTTAAAAGATTAAAGCAACCTTTTACGATGAACATTTTTAGAATAATATGCTGGATCAAAAGATGCTTGAATGGCATTCGTATTAGTGTGCTGTGCATTTGTCACACGAGAAGTATACTCCTGGAAACAGTAAGTGATGGACCATTTTGTTCTTGATAGACGAATAGAGCTCGTATTATTTTTTAAATAGAATGAAATAGTTTCATCAAAAGGGGGGACAGAGATTGAGTTTAAATTTTCTGTGCATTGTAATGTGATATTTCATTCCTTTATTCATTTGGACACTTCTACTTAGATATTTTTGATGAAGACTATGAACTATGCTTTCTTCTGCCTTACATGCCTTTTTTCTTTTTTCTTTTGCTACATACAGAAAATGCCGTGGGGCCCCTCTCGATAGCGACATTTGAAGCATGGTAAATCCGCCATTACTTAAAAACAGTATGCGGAAAAGTTAAAGTTTCGTATGCAGGGTCTGTATAGGGTTTAGTTGTACGATCGTTTTTGGTTGTTTTTAAGGGATTTCCACTGATTTTTGTGACGAATACTTTTTCTTTTCAATGAAGATTGAGGTAATGTTATAAATGGCGATCACTTGGCTCTATATCGCGAAGATATTGCTCCAGCTTGTCAATATATATACTAGTTAAGGACAAATTTGCCAGCAATACGAAATATCGGGTCTAGGGTCAATTAGGCAATATTTGTCGAGATATTTGCTGAATCAGCGGTGTAATTTGCCGGTATCTCCGACATTAATTTTTCTGTGACAATCTTTTTGGCATCGTGCCGTAACTACGTTGAGAAATGTTTTTCTGCTATCTCTCAAACGCCAACAAAAGCATCAAATTTCATTAAATTTGAAAATGCCACCCCTTTTGCAAATCATACGATTTACAAATGTAGCAAAGTTTTTTTTTAAATGCATTTGGGTCATTCCGGTGAACATGGTACATTTCAGTTTTCAAAACTTTTTTTTTTCAAAATCATCTAATCCAACAAAAATTAATGTCAAACAATGGCAAAAGGGTTTAATTTATCTGAACTTTAAAAATTAATTAGCTTAACTTGGTATTAATATCCAGTTTTCTCAGTTCTTTTATCAGAAATGAAAGATGTTGTCCACTCTGTTACACATTTAAAAACAACAACAAATTCACAATCTTCAATTTTTTTTGTTTAATATACACAAATAGAACATATCTTTTATACAAATGCTTAAAATGTCATTGTTAAAGGCGCATTTAAGTTTTATTGCTAGTTATCTTACTCAAAAATACAAAAATTTAAAAAATCATTTGCAAAAAGATTATTACATGAAACAAACTTGAAAAAAGATTGAAGTTGGATTATTCTAGTTAGTAATTGAGTAGTTCTATGCAAATTAATCTTTAAATTAAATATTTTTTAAAAAAATTAAACAAATCTGTAAAAATATTCCTCTAACAGAGTGGACACTATTATTGAAGATAGAAGTAATCTCTATGTTTAAGTAGAAAAAATAGATAGACAATGTTTCATTTTTTTAATTTTGTATTTAATTCAATTTTGTATAAACTTGTTAAGCTAAGCATTTTGAAAAACATCAGTAGCATATGGGACTTGTTTACTATTTCCATAAATATTGTAAACTCTGTTATACAAGAAGTGTAACAGAGTGGACATGTAACAGAGTGGACAAATAAATAGCTAATTTTTTTTTCTAAACCTAAACATAAAGTAACAGTTAAAATAGTAATACAAAAACAAAGAGTAACTGTGATATTATTACTTTACATGTAATTTAGATTTTTTTAATTTTAATTAGTAAAATTAATGTAACATAGTGGACATTTAGTTTCTCAAACTTACTATCAGAGACAAAGAATGAATCTTACATTGCTTGTTGAGTGTTGAATCCACTAGGGTTAACTAAACATGGAGTTTTTACCATTTGGTCATCTCAAAAATATTGCTAGTTTTTTTTTGTAAAACTATTTTTTTATTTTTTAATGACTGTAACAGAGTGGACATTTCAAAATTTGTAAACTGTAGGGACAATTGTAAATTCCCTGTATTTTCATTAAAAAATATTTTTCTAAAAAAAAATTATTGTTTAAATTGTTACAATAAAGGTGTTGCAATATAATTGGATTTTTTTTTTTTTTTGTTATTGCATCTAAGCAATTACTTAAATCACTTTTAACTGCCACTGTTTTGAAGCTGGGACATCAAGATTTTGCCTTTTTGGCTAACATAATTTTCTTTAAAAAAATTCCTAAATCAAAATATTAAAAACAAAAAATACCTCATGATACAAAATTGCATGAAGAATAAAGAAAAAAATATGATTAATTTATATTAACTATTAAATTTTCTGTAAAAAAATCCAAAAGTGCCGGACATGAAATGTACCATTTTCGTCGGAATGACCCATTTAAGAAATATTACGTCTAACGAACATACATTGGTAAACGAAGTCGATCTTTTGAGTTATTAAAAATCTGTTATTTAATCGGTGGCACAAAGAAACTTAGTGCTGAAAATGTATAACAAGAAAGTAGTATGTTACACAACAGTTTTTTTTTCTCTTCATTTTGTCAAATGGTAAATCGTTTCGCATCGTATTCATTTTTCCCCCGTGATCGTAAACCTTATTTTCTAGTAGTGCATTTAAAAACGCTTCATGATCAGCATATTCTAATGGAAACTTTTTGCACTTGTTTTCCTTACCAGGGAAGTACACAAATACTGTTATATTGAAAAAAATATAGGTAGCAATCGAGAGAGCATGCTGAGACATTTTTGGCGCAAAAATTTTCTACCGTAATCGAGACATTAGGTCATAAAGTCTGCCGAAATTTTAAGAAAAGCGGCAAATTTCAAGACTTGGAAAGAAATTCAAGGTACAATTTTGTCTCCAGCGATTCCATCGTCTGAATGAGGCTGGACATCCATCTGCAAAGTGTGATAGATATCTTCCATCATTCATCGAACCTCGCTAGATTTGGCTATTTTTCTAAAAATTTCGGCAGACTATATGACCTCTCATTTTGAAAACGGGGACATGAGGACAAATGAGTTTTGCGTCTAGAAACATATTTTACTCCGTTCTTTCAATTGCTACTTATTTAGATTTTTTCATTATCACACTGTAGTATAGTTTCTTGGTCTGTTAAAAACTGGATTTAACCCAATTGTTTATTTACTTAAACCGTAATTTGTTTAAAAACGTAATTTGTTATAAAGCGTTTTGAAAAGCACAAATGTAACTGAATCGTTAGGTACTTTAAGTAAAGCAAATTAAAAATGCAAATCAAAAATAAAAGTAAAAAATCATGCATTTTTTCATTCTAAATTTTCAACACGAGTGCTGAGTTTTTCCTTCAAAAGTTCAAAATGTAAAAAGCATACTTTTATATTCAACTTATTTTGCGTCAATGCCTAATGAATTTAAAATATGTTCCTCTGGAAGAAACACGCAACTTTCATTTCAATATTATACTAACATATCTTTAACAAATGGCATAATAGCATCAACGGAAGGATTTACCTCAACATCAGAGAATGTACTCATACAAACTATGTATTACGTATATTTTCTTTTCCTTCAGTATAAATTAACACTTCTTCCAAATTCGAGTATATACCAATAAACATGTATCGCAATCAATAAACTATGCGCTCTCAGCATTTTAATAACTTTCGCGATGCTGAAAATGGAAACCAGCTGCTATATTTATCGAATATTAATTACTTGCACAATGTTACGCGGTGGCTATCAGACAACAGATGACTCCTTTTATTAAAAGGACATACTCCAAACAACATCCTCGAAATGTGTGATACTTTTGGTTCATATTTATATTATTGGAGCTAGAAATCATTATCCTTCATTTATACAAGAGTTGTTGTATAAATCAAACATGCGATTTTATTTTCACTTCCTTTTAGAAAAAAGGAAGTATAGTATTCGAGAAAATATTTTCACTCAAAAATCGACCTTATTTTCCATTTTGCTCACCCCAGAATAAATGTTGAGTTTTTCTTTCGACTCGACCACACGTGGATAACTGCCTAAGAATGTATAGACACGCGAAATATCCATTTTGACGATTCCGAGTTAGTTACAACGAGTTTTCTCCTGACGTCTGTATATACGTATGTATATGCGGATGTGCGTATGTATGTCGCATAACTCAAGAACGGTATGTCCTAGAAAGTTGAAATTTGGTACATAGACTCTTAGTGGGGTCTAGTTGTGCACCTCCCCTTTTGGTTGCATTCGGGTGTTTTTAAGGGGGTCTTTTGCCCCTTTTTGGGGGGAAATCATTGTTAATTTCGATGTAAACTCAAGTGGTGTTACAATTTGGCGGACACTTGGCGATATATCGCCAGTCTTTTGGTCGCCAAGTTTTGTCACCAACTTGGCCTTTTTTTTTAAACTGTTTTTGATTTGGCCACTGTTGGTGATATTTAGAGAGTAAACTATTGAATCCCATTAAAATTACCAATAATGGAAAAATGACATTAAATTGGAGTAAAAGGAAGTCATGTGAGGCACATATCAGCTCGCTAATTTTACTTTTGTTACACTAGCCTGCGAATTAAAATTTTTTGTTTGGGAGGAGTTAAAATCAGATGTAACAGCGTTAAATTGCAGATTACTGCACACACGTGTTTCGAAGTTGCAAAGAACCCGTTTTTCAATGCAAAATAGGTGTTTTTTTTTTCATTCATGAGCTTACTTACTTTGCATTAAAAAAGGGGTTCGTTGTAAACCGGACACATGTGCACGTAGTAATTTGCAGTTTTTGTGCAATTGAACGTTGTTACATCTTGTTTTACTTTTCAAGTACAAAAGTATTTATTAAAATTTATCAAGGCGCTGGCTACAAATGATGTTACGCTTTGAGAGGGTCGTGAAATTCTGACAGTTAGTGACAAAGGGGAGGTAGATAAGTGTAACATCACGTATTTTTTACTAGATTATTTTTATAAAAAATAGCATGACATATAAGAAAGAGGGAAGGGGTAAGGTCGACATTTAGGGAAAAAACGACAAATGTCGTGAATTTTGACGATACTTCGAACTTAGTAAACTAAGTTTTACTGGAATATTACCGTATACATAAAATTTCGTCCACACTCTTAATCTAAATTTGTAAAAATGTATTTACATTAAATATTTCAAGAAATTTTCCATTTTCCACAAAAAATTCGTATACACTCTATAAGAAACAAATCAACGCAACAAGAAGCAATCACCCGATTGCTTTGAAATTTCGTATGCATAAGTGTTTCGACCAGATATGCAAATGATTAAAAAAATTTGTCCAATAAAAGAATAGTTTGATCTCCAGCGCATCAAAACTGCGCATCCAGCAGATGTATATAAAGAGCAGTTCTCCAACAGTTGTTAAAACTTTCTGCTTGATTGCGATTCAGATTACCTTTCAACAACTTAAAAATGCCTCGTCGCATGGTTCGTGCTCATTACGAGCAACTGTCAGAGTTTAAAAGTGGTCGCATCATTGGATTGAAAGAGACCGGTTGGTCAAATCGGAGAATCGCTCGTCATTTGAGTCGAAGCGATGCAACGACTCGAAGATGCTGGCAAGGATGCGTGGAAAATGGCAGTATTCAGCGTCAGGATGGTAGCGGTCGACCTAGGGTCACAACAGATAGTGATGACAGAGTGGTTGTCCGATCAGCTGTCACAGCGCTTTCTTCATCTCTATGAACCATCAGATATTCAACACAAACACCAGTGTCCATCATGACCGAACAATTACAAACGGTTGGGACAACGAACAATTTACAAACGATTGGGACAACGAACTCTACGCTGGCGCCGACTGTTACACCACCTGCCACTGACACCTGTACACACTGCCAAGCCAGATTATAGTGGTGCATAGCTCGATCAGGTTAGAACGGTGCCGACTGGGGACGTATAGTCTTTAGCGACGAATCCCGCTTCCAACTGTGTCATGACGATCATCGAAGACGTGTTTGGAGACACCCAGTGCAGAGGGGGTATCCTGGTTTCACTTTTGCAAGCTACACTGGCCCTCAACAAGGCATTATGGTCTGGGATGCCATTTCCTTTGATAACCGGACCCCTTTGGTCGTAATTAGAGGTACACTTACTGCACAGTGGTACGTCGACGACATCCTAAGACCTGTCTTGCTGCTGTTCCTTTTGCAGTACCCTTGGCTGGTTTTCAGCAGGACAATGCCAGATAACATACTGCACGTGTTGCTATGAACTGCCTGCAAGCTTGTCAAACTCTTCTGTGGCCTGCCAGATCGTCAGATCTCTCGCCCATCAAGCATGTCTGGGATATGATGAGGTGACGATTGCAACTGGCAAGGAATGTTGATAACTTCGTCCGTCAGTTGGAGCGAATTGGGCCGGAAGTACAGCAGGACACCCTCCGGGAGCTTTATCGGTGTTTCAGCTTGTATCCAGGCTAGAGACGGGTCAATACCTATACTTGTTACTGTAACTCTGGCGTAAATTATTCAATTGTTCTGAGAACTTAATCATTTACTATTCTGTGCATTGTCTTTCTATCCACCAGTTTTCGTCTCAATCGGATCACTGCTTCTTGGTGCGTCGATCCTTTTGTTATAGAGTGTTATAATAAAAAAGACTGAATGTATATATTTTTTTTGGTTGTGTTATATTTTTTTTTTTTTTTTTTTGTAAATGCAAAGACAAACAAAAACATTTATTTGTTCAAATATGCTGAAGTATATTTATCCAAACTAATGCGTACTTTTTAAATAGTGCAGTGGTATTTTCTTCGTGTATATGAAATCTCTTGGAAAAAATAATATCTGTGTCTAGAAAATTAAGTACACCCGCAATTCGTTATCTTTAAGTGCATTTCTGTGTCATAGTTATTTTGTCTTTTAGGAAATTGTTTTGCCATATTTTATGCAAGAACTCTTTTTTCTGTCCAAAAGTAGAAAATTAATAGTTAGGCTTCTAACCGCTTCGATAACCAATGATGTTCAACATGGAAAAGCTTTTACGATATTAGGTGCCTAGAAATTACGTTATCTTCAGAATGCAAATGCATTTTAAATAAATTATTGCCTAGGCATAGTTATTATGGTAAGCACAATTATTGTTAAGGTTAAGGTTATTTCAATACATTACTTATACATTAAATATTTTCATAATCATTACCTTTTTTCATATTTAGACGACAGACGTTAAGTAACGTACATGACCGATGCAGTGCCCACGATTAACTTCCGAAATGACTTGAAAATTTAGTGTTGTCTTTGCATTTTTTGAATAAAGAAATTTTAAATGGGACATCCGTGTGTTCTAATCTAGGATTTCGTTCGAACAAAGGATTAACGATCGTTGTTCGTAGAAAAACATAAAATGCTTAATATTTTGTAATGGGGTCGTTTCCAAAATTTTAAAAGTATTTTTTTCTGTAAAGAGCATGCTTAAAAACATAGGATCTGACCATTTTTTTAATAATTTATTTAAGTTTAATATTTTAAAAAAATTACCTAAATCGTTAAGCTTTCATTGTTTACATTTCTGTCGTGTCACATCCCAAATGATGAAATGCCATGAAATGTTGCCATTCACAGAACAAAATATTTAATTCACATCTTTACTCACGTGCATTGGCAACGATATGGTTGATAGCAAGCGTAGAGCGCAATTTTTATTCGCTGCTTGATTATCATAACGTGGAAACGTAGTAGAAAGATTCGGCAAAGTGCATCATTGTGACGTCATCAAAACCACGCCTTATTTGAAAAATCGGACGTTTAAAAAATTAATTTTAAAAAAAAAAACTGTTGAGATAATGAAAGTATTTTCTGGGTCCATGTTATTTTTTTTTGCTCATTCTATCCATTTCAATAACTAAAAGTAGTACTTTTGACTGAAGGAAACCATCCCATTTATTTATTTTTAAAAACTCACTTCATTTTTAGATTGTGCATTCTTTGAACACTACAATACATCACGTAGCCTTTTTGGAAATCTCATTTTAAGTTTTGTATTTAAAAATATCCTTTCATTTTAATAGGTTAAACTACTCTCAGATAAACTTTCGAGTATTTTTTAGTTTAAAATTTAGCCATGACCTGCCCTATAATCTTCTGTAAACAGGGTCATGCCCAAAGGGGGGGGGGGTGAGAAGGGACACCTGTTGACCCAAGCAGAAGAGGGCCCAATGTTTTTAAAACTAGGCGTGAACTATAGGGGTAAACAATATGAAGGGATGCCCGGAAAAAATCATTTGTGACGGGCCCCAAAATTTCTGTGCACGCCACTGGCTGTAATACAATGTATTGACAAAACCTGTACTGTGGCGGGTTGGATACTGAAGTGACCATAGTTTCTAGCAATGAAACCCTTTTTCTTGCTAGAAATAGTTGAACTAAACTTGTTCTCGTATATAGTTTTTAGCTTTTTTTTTTTTACACAACCATTCTATTTTCGTAATACAGAAATTCGGTATATTAGATGAAATTTTGCTTTTTATGGTGTTTACTTCATAATATAATTTATTTCATAATATCATTCAGCTCTTTTCACAATTTATTTTATTTCAACTATGAATTAAAGTTGATTTATTATTTTTTAAACGTTTTTCCAGTTATGTTATATAAATAAATTTCTGCTAAAAAGCAAAACAAGAAATAAAAACCCCAAAAAAGCACAAATTGCAGATGACTGCAGACATGTGTTTCGGCGTTACAAGGAACGCCTTTTTCAATGTAAAAGAAATGAGCTTGTGGATGAAAAGACATCCGAAAAAAGCATAATAGCCATATAATATCTTAAAAGCTTTTATCGTATGTATTTGCATTGAAAAAGGCGTTCCTTGTAAAGCCGAAACAAGTGTCTGCAGTCATTTGCCGTTAATTTGTGCTTTTTGACGTTGTTTTTTCTTACTCAAATTCTTCCAGTTCTTTCCTCGCTATTAGAATCACATGTATTTCTAACTAGCGGTGTCCGACCAGCTTTGCCGGTAGTAGAAAATTAAAACGGTCATTTGGTTCGCTTGCATATTTACAAATAATGGATGATGAATTTCTCGCCAATTTGCTATGTTCATTTTCTCACCCATGTTGCGATTCCACGTCATGATAATGTGGTAATATACTCGTCTGCGTTATGATAATTTCCTAGGTAAAATGTTTTTAAAATTGAAATAGAAAAAGAACAAAATAGAATTTTCGAAAAGCCCTTTGAGGTGATCACCCCTATTCTACGAACTATTCCTATTCCTATTCCGAGTCACAACTGACTTCAACTGCATTTATGTCGAGGACTGCATATTAAGTGCCTTGCCTCCATTATTTTATATACCGATAGATGGCAGCACCATCACCGGATCGAACAGTTAATGAGAATTTCGAACTAGTCCAGAAGCTAATAGCTACCTGGTGCTAGCACCCCCAGAGGTATCGTTTCACTTGGAGGACATTGAGACCACGAGCATATTTAACGTCGCTCAGTCCCCTTTAATGACGACGGTGGGTCTTTCGACTATAGAGGTTCGAGCTCAGGACCCTCTGGGCTAGAATCCAACACTCTACCGATCGCGCAACCACGGCCCCATTCTACGAACTAATTCTGTGCCTAATTTCATGAAAATCGGTTGAACGGTCTAGGCGCTATGCACGTAACAGACATCCAGATATATGCATTGTAGTGTTAATAGTGCTTACTTATTCTATTCACAATGGGGTCATTTCCAAAATTTTAAAAGTATTTTTTCCTGAAAGATCATGCTTAAAAACATACGATTTGACCATTTTTAAAATAATTTGACAAAGTTTAATACTTTATACCAATTACTTTAATCTGTGCACAGATTCGATTTCATTTTTTACGCTTCTGCACATGAAATCACAAGTGATGAAACACCATTCACTGATGCCATTAGCGCAGAGCGCAACATTTAATTCGCTTCTTTACTCACATGTACTGACAACGATATGGTTGATAATAAGCGTGGAGAGAAAAGTCGCTTCTGAATTACAATAACCTGGAAATGCGGTAGACAGCAAGCGTAAGAATTCAGCGCTTTAGTGAAGTAGCGCGCCAAAGTTCATCACTTGTGACGTCATAAGACCACGCCTTATTTGAAAAATCGAATATTTAAATGAAAATAATTAAAAATTAAACGTTCTGAAAACAAAAGTTTTTCCTCGCTCCATGTTATTTTATTTTATTTTTATTTCTTTTATTTCTTTTATTTATTTATTTATTTATTTATTTATTTATTTACTTATATATTTGGCTCATTCCATCAAATTCACTGACTAAAAGTAGTACTTTTAACTGATGGAAACAGTCCCATTTAACTTATCCAATCGCAATCTAGATATTTAAATTTAATAAGGAATATTAATGGTTTCTTTTTTTAATAAACATTTTTCAATAACCTTCTCTTTTTGTTTTCATCTATTAAAACACATTGCTTTTTTTTGGTACATTGATACCTTTAAGATTTTTGGTGATTATTGCACTTTGGAGTCCTATTTATTGTTTCCGTTGCTCTTTTTTAAAATGCTTTTCGTTAAAAATAAATTTCTTGATATATAAATTAATAAATCCATTTTTTACTAATTAAATGCGCATTTTAAAAATTTAGTATAATATTCTCTGTTTTTTATGTTCGCACTTTATAAGCAGACAGAAAGTTCTTCGGAGTTTTAATTCAGTGATTCTTCAAGAACAATTAATCTGCACTATATTGTTGGTCCTTTTTTTTAAGCTTTGGTAACAGAAACTCATTAATTAATTTTATTATGTTGTTCTCAGCTTGCTCTTTTTCCATTAATAATAACATTTTTAAAGAAAAAACGGCTATTATGCTGTAAAATTTTTCATTTTAAGAGCTAAAACTACTTAATTTTAAAAGATTAAAAATATACTTTAATAACAAAAGAATTAGAATGCTGAAAAGATTTCATATTTTTCAATTAATGCAGACAATGTCGGAAATGCTCAGAAGTTTCCGACAAAAACAAAGATCTTTTTTTTATATCTTTTCACAAGCTGTTAAGCAATAAAAATGTTGATTGCAAGAGATTACCTTCAAAAGGAATTTCCCTGTGGAAAATACGGTTGCAGTGAAAGGAAAAATAATAGCTTGGTTTACGAAAGTACTGTTCTTAAGAAAAGTAATTTTAATTATATTTTGGTAGATCGAATCTCTGGAAAAAAAATAAGTTCATTTTTGAGAGTTTGTCTTCGAAAATCTTTTATTCGGGTATAATTTTTGATGAATGTGTGGTATACAAAAAATCAATTTATTTATAGAACTTCAAGAAGTGCAAATTCTTAATTCTCAACTCCACTAAACTTTTAAAATTAGATTACATCACAAACTGTCTGAAGCCTGTAATTTACCCAAAAGAAAACACGTCGAACGGAATGTTTTACCTTTTTCAGTTGTATTGTTAATCACCGCAAGGTTGCGTATTCGAGCTCTGGAGTTGCGAATATTAGTTACATTTTTTTTTTCTGGATTTTGACTAAGCTTTTTTATGCATGTATTTCCTCAAATAAAGACCAAATATTTTTAAAGAATTTTTATGGCAAACCTTAAAACGCCATTTCTTATGATTGTGTTTGATTTGGGAACAAGGGTACGTAAGAAAAATATTTTTCTTTTTATATTAATTTTATTTTTCATGAAAAAATATTATTTTTAAGCATTTTTTTTAAGTGGCATCATAATAATTTATCTTTTATGATTGTGAATAAATCAGATTCTTAACAGAAAATTATGTTTTCATAAGTGAGAAATTTTCACTAGAACGTAAAGATAAAATTTACTAAATTGTATCATATTATTACCAATTTTGTAAATAAATGTTATTTTTTGGATTTTTTCGTGTTAATTTTCAGTAACCTTGATGAATTTGGTGTTTATTTCATTAATTTTGATTCAAGTTTACCTTACTTTTTGCAGTACTTTTTACTTTTAAATGATTTCTCTTCCAAGACATCTGTTAACTTAAAGCTCTATGACTTGGTGGGAAACTGGCGTAATATTGAATACGTGGCATAGTGCCTAGAAAGAGTAGTATGCAGATCGACGGAGAAAAAGTGAGGTGAGATCTGAGGAAAATCCAGATGGCGCTGCGCTCGAGGAGTACGTTATGCTCCTCAATCAGATTCGTTTTAAATCAGCGATTGCATGCTCATTTCGCAGTTTAAAAGCCCCGTTTTTCGGACTGAACTTATTTCAGCGCCAAAGACAAATTTTGTAATCAGTGCTATTTATTACATGGATGTTCATTTATTTTGAAGCATATAAAATTACCTAATGCTAATTTATCTTCAATGAAAATAGTAGACTAGAAGTATTCAATAACTGCGCGTCTCTTATTTCTCTACTAATAATAAAGCTGAAAGTCTCTTTGTCCGGATTTCTGTCTGGATCTCTGTAACACGCACAATGCCTAGACCGTTCGGCCGATTTTCATGAAATTTGGTACAAAGTTAGTTTGTAGCATGAGGGTGTGCACCTCAAAGCAATTTTTCGAAAATTCGATTTTGATCTATTTTAATTTTAAGAACATTTTCCGGAACAAAATTATGATAAGATGGACGAGTAAAATACGAAATTATCATGACGTGGTACTGTAACATGGGAAGAGCGAATGAATATAGCCAGTTGGCGAGACATTCATCATTCATTATTTGTAAATATACAGGTTAATCAAATGACCTTTTAATTTTCTACTGCGAGCAAAGCCGTGCGGGTACCGCTAGTTTCAAGATAAAACTGCTTCTAAATTCTTGAATCTAATTAAAATTATCAGGGCTTCTCAGTCTGAATCAAAGAGTTGGAGTCGCTTAAAAACGTGCCGACTCCGACCTGTTTTTTTTTTTTTTTTTTTTTTTTTTAATTTTTAAGGACTTTCCTTACATTAAAAAAATAATAGAACCATTTGATTCGATCACATATATAACTACATACTAATTTGCAAGTAGCTGCAATTGGCAAATAGCTGAATTAATTTTTTGTTGAATTTTCGATAATACTAATCAACGTCAAACTGCTAGTTTGCTTATTTTTATAACGTTCTTTAGAACCTGTCAGCAAACGGTTTTGTTGTCGATAATTATCGAATTAGAAGTAGTTTTTGAATTTGACGCGATTACTGTCAAAAAGAAAAGTATTTATGTATTTTTATCTTTTATCTCATATGTAAAATAGCGAAAGAAATGTATCCTTAAAAACTAAAAACAAATAGGGAACCTCCACGTCCCTTTCCTTTGTCTAACATTGCTTATGATAGCTTTAAAATGTTCTTTTAAAAGAAAGCGCAGTTTCTGAATCACCTACCCTTAATCTGGAAACAAGACAGTGTTACAATTAAAAAATTTAAATAAGTAGCGATCAAAAGAACATTGTGATAGATGTTTTTGGAAGCAAAAAATATTTTCCCATTGTCGATATGTGAGAATTTAAAGCTTATGAGAATTTTAAGAAAAGCGAGTCTCGTTGTTCCAAATTTAACGAGTTTCGATGGGGACAGACATCTTTCTCACGCTCCGTAGATATGGATTTCCGACGACGCAATCGTCTGTGAGAAATTAGTACCTTCAATCCCTCGCCAAGTATTTAAATTTGCCACTTTTCTTAAAATTTCGGGAGACTTAAATACCTTTTACTTCGATAACGAGGGACGATAACGATAATAAATATCAATTACAGGATTTTAAAAGGCTGAAATTCAAGAAAAAAAAATTAATATAATTTATGCGGTTGTTGATTCCGTTTGTCCAAAAGTCTTATGGTCGGTCGCTAACAGTTACCAGGCATAGCGTTGCTGGAGATTTCCAACCTATTCTCCAGACCTATAAACCGTAGAGGTTGTGCTACCGTATACCGTGCCCAAGTCGGGCTCTTTCTCATTTAGGGGCCTCATTGATTAGGAGTCGCTCCTTTATGCTGTACCCATCCCATTGCACACGATTCTAGCTTCAACGTCAATAAAAAGTTTTCTGATATCCGATACTGATTTAAGGAGAGGATAATCTACTTTTGCACCTTTGACTAAAATAGTAGCATTGATTTGTAAATTTTCTTCTACTTCAATAATGATCTTTTTATCGTCAATATTATTTTCCACATAATTTTAATTATATACTAAAACGACAATATTAGGAGATTTTTTAAATTTCATACAAACCCAATATTCGTTACGCAAATTAATATGAACAATTTCATTTATAATAGATTTATACGTGGTTATTTCAATTTCATCTGCGGGAAGATCAAGTTTTTTCTTTTTTTTTTTTTTTTTTTCAAACAGGGAACATTTTTCTTAACTGCATTTAATTCCTGATGGACCTTTTCTTTGGTAATTTTTTAGTTAAGTATGTTGGCAGATTTGGGAAAAATGTCGGAATTGCCTCATCTTTCAAAAAAGGTTTTCACCGAGGAATCAAAACTTCCTCACCATTTATAATATGCTTAAAATGTGTTTCAATAAAATGCTTTTCGAAATGTAGAGCAAAAATTGAGCAATATTTATCAAAAATCTTATCTAACCTGGGAATTAATGAGTTCCACTTCTTTAGTTATTCTTCATCTGCTGGAGCTTTAAAAAGCAAAACTTTTTCCTTGCATGTTTTGTACCCACTTTTGCACCCTGATACGAAACAAGATAAAGCTTTACTTCTTCTAATGTTCAACTTTGATGCCTCCATCAAAAGCCTTAAACACTGTTTCATAAAATATTCACGAAATAAAGGTAAAAAAGAGAAACGCGGAACTAAATTGTAACAAAATCCCGCGTCTACTAATGTAAACACCGCGAAACTGAACGTGCACTCTGACCGCACTGCCCTCTAGCGGTTTTCATAAAATTTGTCTTCAAGAATCGCGGGGAAAAAAGCGCGGGTCGCCACACTACTCTTTCTAGGCACTATAACGTGGCTTAATTTTTTGCAACTAATTTTTGGTTCTACATTTTGGAAGAAATTGCCAAATGTCGTAAGGGTTGGCAACATTTGGCACCACATCGAACATATTCAAAATATATATACAGTAAAACCTGGAAAGTTGACCACCCTTGTAAGTTGACCACTAAAATACTGCACCGGAAGTGATCAACTTACAGACTTCATTGTATGTATATATATATATATATATATATATATATATATATATATATATATATATATATATATATATATATATATATATATATATCAGTCGTCTGTGAGATAGAAACTAAACCCCGTAGCATCTATCTCACAACGTCCAGTCATCCGTCTGAACACGAATTGTATGGAAATGCAAACATCCGGTTTGCAGGTGGAAATTAACGCATCTATGTCACTTTTGCGGGTGTATGTTAGCCTCTAAATTAAAAAGAGTCTCATTCAAATGAGCGGAACACCCGCACCAAATCTTTACTCCCCCCCCCCCCCTTCCTAATTCAGATAGACTCATCGTAACTGGACCTTTGCCAATTCCATACTTGCAGCAGTTGTTTAACTGTTGCGAAACTTATGTGATGTGATCTTGTCATAGTATTTCATCGTATCTGAAAGTTTATGGTTTTTATGAGATTTGCTTAGCTGCTGGACATTTAAGTAATTGTAACGACTCTTTTGAAGATGTTTTGCATGAGCGCACCGATCAATCCCCTCAGTATAATAGTTTATGTACTGAAATGTGGAGACTTAAAACACTAAATGCACCATCGCCTCCAGTAAGCCATGTACACCAATATTAGGTGGATCCTCTTGTAGTTCATTGTACGTACATCTATTCTTACAAGTGCAGTATAAGCCCCCTCCCCCCGCCCCATTTTTAGTTTCTAAACTTAAGTGTAGACACTTATGTATATCTTTAATGCACCAAATATGCAATCAACAAGGATAGCAATAAAGTAAATAGAGCCTAAGACACATAATATGTCATGAAATGTATAAAAATTAGTAACCATACACAAAACTAATGTTTTAAAATTAATGCAAACTTTCGTCAAAATAAAATTTTGTGAAGATTCAAAATATACAATGATCATAACAACTTTATCAACGTAAGAATATTAATCTCAAAAACTGCTTTCTTTAATCAGTATAATTTTTCTAATATATTTGGAGGCACCAGCTGCGAACAAGAATTTATTTCGTTTTACAGTTCATCAGTTTAGTTTTTTGTAAGTACTTGATTTTCCTTTGGAAATTGTTTTCTCCAGAGAATGATTGGAATAAATTTTTATTCTTCTATTTATGGGGGACACGTTGGGAAGTAGAAAGAAAAATTTATTACAACTACGTGATTCCAATTATTCAAACAACTTCAGCGCTCTTTGAAAATTGGATTTGCGAAAGGATTGAGCTATAAATTCAAAACAGATTTCTTAGTTTCGAAAAAATTAAAATAACCGAGTCAAGCTTTTGTTTTTAAATTTTTTGCATACTTTGTTATATTTCATCAGTAATTTATGGCTGAATAAATCCTTTTCGCAACTATATTTATACGAGTCGTTTAGAAATGCATTTAGAAAAAACATTAAAAAGTTGCTTCTGCCGTTGTGAATGAAATATCTACCAATTAGAAGTTTAATCTCGCTTTGAGGCTTCATTTTGCAGATTCTAAAATTTGTGGAGGTATTGAAGCAAATTTGGAAAAAAAACTAAGTGATGGTACTAACTAAGTAAAAAACTAAGTAGATGGCTGCGCAGTACTGGAAACACTGTACTTGAGCAAACTACTTCATTAGAAGTTTGGTCAGACTCACCAAATATTTTCATGATTGTATACATCAAATCTTTATAAATACTAATGAATAAATAAAAATTTCTTGTTTACCTGCAGCTTTTAGTTAGACAGCTAATTCAACTTCTTCTGCCTTCCGTTATAAATTTATAAAAGATTATTTTCATTGTTATATTTGTTAACGTTCTGATTCGTACAACATCAACATATAGTTTTATTCACTAGCATCACTGATATAGGAACTGTCATAAACGCCAGCACCGATTAGCTAGGAAAGTTTTCATCCACGAGAACCAATTAACACAAAAGAAAATTTTCTTAATGGTTATTTCGTACTAGTCAAAAAGTGATAAAGGGTCATTGCATCGTCACGTGCAGGACAAAAGACGGTTAAATTTCATCAACATTTTGTCATAAAGTAACACCCCCAGTAATTGGCAGGTCACCAGTGATTGGCACTTCCAACAAAAATGTTCAGAAATATGATTAATATCCAATCTTTTAAAAGTGAAGTCTATATATCCACTGAATGTGCATTTACTTTAAAGATTATAACTTCAATTCATGTTGCTAAATGGTAGCAGAGCATAGAAAAGAGAAACAATTGTGACTTGTGTCAAATCAGCAATTTTTGTTGCAAAAGCTTCTTCTCTGGATTTAGGGAAGCATGCGCATCAATCCATTAAAATCTGACTTAAAATATATTTTAAACTTTCTTTGTCAAAAGTTTTGTTTAGGTAAGATGTGTTACTTTGAGTGGGTAGAAATCTATTTTGTCCCTTTTTGGATTTTTGAAATAATGATGGGTGCCATTTAGTGGTGCTTCAGTATTGCAGTAATTGGCATATGTGCCTATAAACACTAATGCGTTGTGCAATCTGTCACTAGTTTGATTTCTGATCCTTTTTCAGCAACTATATTTTACGGGTTCCACTATTGATTTGAATCCTACAGAATATACTGTTAAAATTTTAAGAGAATTAATAAAAAACAAATATGTTCGGACATCAGTACGATATTGCGACGGTAGAGAATCGGTTCATTTTTATGGTCCTTAGAATTATCGGGTCAATATTCCTAATGTTCCTTTTTCTGTGGAAACAGCTATAATTCGTAAAATCGAAACTGCATACCGACTAATGAAACAACAATAATCTCGATATTTGTTTCTATGCAACACTTCAAATTTAATTTATTTCTCTGAAATACTTTTTCAACGTCAGGATGTGTGATCCAGCATTAATTTATGTAAAATTACCTATTTTAAATTAACAGTAATTATGCTTCTTACGATGATAAAATTTGTATGTAATCTAAAAGTGAAAAATAAAGTGATTTTACAGTTCTATTGACATGTGCCAATTACTGGATCACAAAGTGTCATAGACTGGGGTATCAGGTGCCAATTACTGGGGATTTTGGTAACTTTTAATAAAAATATTTTTATAAAAATATCATTTCAAATATTTTGATTTTAGTGAACTAAATAGATGCACAGATGTGCATTGTTTAATGCAAAAATATTTGCAAGTGAATATTTTTTTTTCTAAGTAATGAAAACAGAGGTAACTTTAAGGACAAACTCTTAAAGTGCCAACTACTGGGGTCGTTACCTTATCTCCTAATACTTTAATTAAACAGAGGTAAGCACATTTTCTAATCTTTACATTTAATACATAGATACTCCTAACGCAGTTATATTTTTATCAAACAATTCTGTTATTTAAAATTTAATGTATTTGCGTGGGTCACGTGCGAGACATCCAAGGTCAACCTCTTGTAACTTGCTGTATAATTTTTTGCTCTATTAATATATTAATGTTAAAATGAATTCTAAATTTTGAGAGCAAAGGTTCCAATGTAAATGAAACATGTCTCACTTTTTGGGAAACAATAGTTTAAACCATTGAATCAAATTATGTATTGGGTCATTCCACGAAAAGGTAGTAGCTTTGTTCCGCACGTTACGGTTCCTATATTTCATTAAAAAGTAATTATTTAAAAAAGTGATGACGAAATCTTTTGCTTAAGGAATCAACCGTTCGTTTGTAATTGGTTATGCAATAAAATGCTTATCATCACCCTTTTAAATTATTATTTTTAAGGAACTGTATGAGGCGTCACGTGAGGGAAAAATAACCGTTTTCGTGGAATGGCCCTAAGAGGATTCAACTTCTAACTGGAAAAAAAAAAAAAAAAAACATGTGCGGCTCCAAATATTCCAGAAACTTTTGAGATGGGCAATAAGTCAGCTCTAGAGAGAATGAATTTCACTGATGAGTAGCTATTTACCTTCCTACTAGCTCAGAATCTCAAAAATTATAGGATCTGGTTTGTAGAAATTCCAAGCACCTCGTTGGTCATTAAATATCGCTCAAGTCCGAAGTCGGTCATGGTCTGGGCAGAACTTGCGCAAGCAGCAAAATAACTATAATTATTGGGGATGAGGGCGTTAGAGTAAAATCAAAAGGCAAGCCAGCAGGACGTTCCCGCCTGGCCATGCTGTGAGCTTTTGTATGAAACATATCATCTTTGCATTAAGAAAAGTGTTCCTTGTAACACCGAAAAACGTGTCTGAAGTAATTTGCAATTTTTGTGCATTTAAACGTTGGTAATTCATTAATTTAATTTTCAAGCGAAAAGGTATTTATCCGTTATTTATGTTGTTTTGTTTATTTTTAATAAATTTTAATCAAAAATTGTTCTTCCTGGTTTCCTGCAGTTCCCTGTATAATTAAAAATATAACTTCTTATTTATTTATTTTATTTATATATTTATTTTTATTCATTCATTTATTTATTTATTTATTTATTGAAATATAAAACAAAGAGGGGGGAAAATCACGTGACTGAGCGACCAACAGACCAGTGTTCTATGTGGAAGAAAATTCTATCACTTTTAGTTTCCCTAGCGAACGTTTTTTGGAACTATGTTCAAATAATATATTTCTCGAAAAATCCCATTCTCTGAAATTATATATTTTCTTTAATTAAGTTATCAGTTAACGAATAAGTCGAGAGTTGAAAAAATACGCTGACACTACAAGGTTTTAAAAATATTTTCTTGAAATTATTTTCTAAATGAGAAGTTCTACTTTTTCACAGTAAAGTTAAAATGTTAATAAGTTGTAATGCCTTACAAAAGTAATTATTGTTTCTTTCACTGTCCTTTTTAGTCCTTTCCTTTGAGGTCTCAAATATTTGATCATTTGCTTGACAAATATTGACCTTTGCCTGCTTTATTACCTTAAATGCTTTTAGTTAAAATACTTACGCTGTAGTTTTAAACTGAAACTATTTCTATGTAGTCTTTGAAATGATGATTAAAACATTTTCGTATGAAAAGATTTGCTCCTCTTAATGTCTTTTTATTTCATTTTTAACCCCCGACACACAAAGGAAGGGGGTTATAAGTTTGACGTGTGTGTGGTGTGTGTGTGTGGTGTGGTGTATGTGTGTATCTGTCTGTGGCATTCTAGCGCCTAAACGGATGAACCGATTTTTTTAAAAAAAAATTTGTTCGAAAGGAGAGTTGATCGAGAGTGTTCTTAGCTAAGTTGCGTCTTCGGATGACATTCATTAACGAAGATATTAATTTAAAACCTCTAAAAGGTTTTTTTGCGATTTTTGCAGTGAAACATATTTAAATTTTAAAACTTTTGTATACAAAATAAAGAGTATTTTTTTCTGCATTTATACAGTATGTTTGGTACTTCCATGTTATATAGAATTCAAATTATAACGCTTTTTACGTGAAATACACCGCCAGCTCAGTCATTTCCAGCCGAGGACTGCAGTTTTGTGCTTATTAGCACTCATCAGCTCGGCATAGGAAAGTGACTGAGCTGGAGATGGAAAACCTCTTAAGGAAGCCAAGAGTGCGAAACAAACTGGTAGCTAATATAGAATTAGCAGACCAGACGAGTGACCGAAGCAATGGTTCGGTTCAACTCGAAGATTGAATGCGAGGCAAGGTATATTCAGTAAATTACCGCCCATTAGCCAGGGCTAAAGCAGAAATACGTGAAATACACCGCTAGCTCAGTCATTTCCAGCCGAGGACTGCAGTTTCGTGCTTATTAGCACTCATCAGCCCGGCATAGGAAAGTGACTGAGCTGGAGATGGAAAACCTCTTAAGGAAGCCAAGAGTGCGAAACAAACTGGTAGCTAATATAGAATTAGCAGACCAGACGAGTGACCGAAGCAATGGTTCGGTTCAACTCGAAGATTGAACGCGAGGCAAGGTATATTCAGTAAATTACCAACCATTAGCCAGGGCTAAAGCAGAAATACGTGAAATACACCGCCAGCTCAGTCATTTCCAGCCGAGGACTGCAGTTTCGTGCTTATTAGCACTCATCAGCTCGGCATCTGGTAATTTACTGAATATATAACGGTTTTTAAAACAGATTTTGAATACGGCTAAGCCTTTAATCCCGCGATTGGAAATCAAATTCTTTGTTGGACAGGAAGGAAATTAAAAGTAATAATTTAAATTTTTTAATATGTTGCCGGTTTCTATTTGTTAACAAATAAAATACTTGTAATGGGGTTCTTTCCTTCAGTCAAAAGTATACTTTTTGTCATTGAAACTGATAGAATAATAAAAAGAAAAAACATGGAGCCAGAAAATACTTTCATTTTCCCAACAGTTATTTTTCAATTAATTTTTTAAAATATCCGATTTTTCAAACAAGGCGCATTCTTGATGACGTCACAAATTATGCTCTTTGGCGCATCATTCTATTGTGTTTCCACGTTATGATAATCATGAAGCGAATAAAAATTGCGCTCTGCGCTTGCCATCAACCATATCGTTGCCAATACACGTGAGTAAAGATGCGAATTAAATGTTTTGTTCTGCGAAAGGTAACACTGAATGGCATTTCATCATTTTGGATGTCATCGGCAGAAGCATAAATAATGAAACCGCACCGATTAAAATATTTTTTTTTAATATTAAACTTAAACAAATTATTTATTAACTAAAACAAATCCTATGGTTTTAAGCATGCTCTTTCAGAAAAAAATACAGTAAACTCCCGATTATCGGCGGTCGAGTTATCCGCGGCTCGGATTATCCGCGGGTCTTTTCACTATTTTTTTAACAGTCATTAAATGCTTTTAAAACTTTTGATCGTGTTATTGTTCGTTTTTGGCTTTTACATATGTATATTTTTTACTTTCAATGTTAGCAAATGGAATGTAGCAATGTTTTTAACAAAAATTTAAATATATGTGTGAGTGTTATTCATATTTTTTAGCTATTGTATTCAGTAGTATCGTTTTTTAATTATTATTCGGATTATCCGCGGTTTTCGCTTATCCGCGGTTACCGTGCCACCCTATTCCGCGAATAATCGGGAGTTTACTGTACTTTTAAAATTTTAGAAACGACCCCATTGATTTTAATAGTACAAGGCTTTTAAAAGGATTTTTAGTTTTACCCCTTAATTTTACTTTTCAGACTCAGTCGAGGATTTTTTAAATTTTTAATTTTAGTTACTAGTTAACATTTTTCTTTTAAATACATATTAATCAAATTCGACGTGATTACAGTGAAATCATTGAACTAAAAAATCTGAAAGGCATATATTATATTCCGTTAAAAAATACTAGTTTTGTTTGTACTTAGTAAAACTTATACATAGTAAAAAAACTTTTTTTAATTCAAAAAAAAAAAAAAAAAAAACAGCTGTTTAAGTAGAAAACAGAGCTATACTGCCGTGCTAAGCACAAAAGTGGTATCTGCACTTTTTGTCAAAATTGAGTTATTGTCACGAGGTGGTTCTTTATAACATGTTTTACCCCTATGCAATGTTTTATTCTCATTTGTGAATTGGAACTATTTTTTAAAAAAATCCAAAAAAAGTGAAATCTGGATCAAATACATGGAGGCGTAAAACTTTAAAAGCAGTTTTTCGGTTTGACCTCAGCTGCAGATACGACTTTTGGCGCTTAGCACGGCAGTAAAATAGTGTTTTGACCGTTATTGAGTTTCTCAAAATATTGTCTTTAAGAAGTTCCTTACTAGGCCTGGGTGACGTTGAAAAATATTTTTAATGGATGTATCAGTCACCAAAGTTAGCTGTATACTGATAATTAGAATTAATATTGATTTTTATTGATTAGCTATCTTAGACTTCATCGACACATTTTGCAGATATTAATTATTTTATTTCTTGAGAAAAACAAATTTTGAAACTTCAAATTCTTTGAAAAATACTCAAACATTGTAATCATATTTGTCTGTACATGACGATTTCTGATTCTGTCTTTTGCCGTGATTTCCGTTTCTGTTTTTTCCCATGACACGCACAGCGTAAATCGTAAATCAATTTTCTCGCTCCGAATAACTCGAAACGATTCAGTTTATGTTCTTATCTTCTTTCTTTTTTGTGCAGAAATAAATCGAGATGTAAATTAATTTCGTAAACAGATGATCTGCAACATTATAATCCTTTCTAGATAAAAATATAATTCTAATAATGAACGATTGTATTTCTTCATCTGAAAGAAACAAAATGTGCCGCAAGTTTTTCTGTTAAGTTTCATTGTTATTATGACAGTTTCTAAAAGACAAGCTTGCTTTAAAATTGCAAGATGTTGCCTTTATTGGATAGTTACGAAATTAAAGCATAGACATTTTTTCTGTACACCGTAACTCGATTTGCAGTTTCGAAAACGATTTTTTCACGTTTTAACATATATTGTAGGGGAATGTGGGGCAAAGGGAAATAGTTAAGGTGAATGAATTTTTCCAAAATAAACGAATTGGAAATTTGTTTTGAAAATTACAGTACATAAATAAAGGACATTGTATTTTATGGTAAAACTTGCATTGAAACGATAGGTTTGCTTTTTTTTAGCAGCAAATTTGCGCCTTCAACAAAAAGTGGAAAATTTTCACATTTTTTTCATGGGGCAAAAACTAAAATATTTTTGTAATAAAATATTTCCTACTCGATTCTAAAAATTTTTAATCAAATATATTAGTATGTAAAAGGCTGAATGAATAAATGAAAAGATATTGAAACAATAAACAAATAATATAAAATATACCGCCAGTTCAGCTCAGTTATTCCATCCGAGGACTACACTTTCGTGATTTTTAGCACTCATCAGCCCGGAATAGGAAGTAACTTACCTTTAAGCGGAAAACGTCTTAAAGGAGCCAAGAGAGCCAAACAAACTGGTAGCTAATGATTGAAGGGAAAGCTAGGTATTTTGCAGTAAGTTGCCACCCCAAAGAGTTGGGGCGGCCGCCTTTTACCCAAATTTGTACCGAATTTCATGAAAATCGACCGAACAATCCAAGGTGCGTAACAGACACGGAGACAAACTTTCCGCTTTATGATTAGTAGAGAACAAGAAAGTAGCCCGTCAAGTATGACGGGTGAAAATTGCTACTCTTCTGCATTTAAACGAAACAATTACCAGTTTGGTGATATTTTGATATTTGAAATTTTAACCCTGAACTCCAGTGGATAGCGTTAATTTTCAACCATTTTTTCGTTTCTTCATTCCCCTGAAATAAGTTTTACAAGTAGAACCATTAAGCTACCGGATCGAGTTCAGCCTTGTCACAATGAAGCCTTTCCCTGCATGTTAAACATTACCAAATTATATTATCAAATTATCATGCCGTGGCGCGAGTTTCATTGTTGAAACTCACGGGTTAATCAATCATTGGCTATTATTTATATGAGGATATATTAAACATAGGAGAATTGGAAGATGATAAACATGAATATTTAGAGAAGGGGAAAGGCATGCGATTATTTGTGTAGTGTATAACAATGCGATAATTGATAAAGACGAAGGAAAAACATGAGCATGTAACGTATTCAACGTTAAATTAATAGGCACACTGGTTCTAATCTCTACGATGTTTATCAAAGGAATTTATTGCTTGCTATGGCTACGAAAAAATCTTTAATCTGAGTTTAAATTTGTAATTTTAAAATTGTTTCTGCTGTGTTTGTCAGTTATGTGACACAAACAAAAAATATGTGTTTGGAAAAAAAGTGCTTAAAATTAACATTTTCACTTGTATATGGAATGTATTCATAGTAGGCAAACAATATAGCTAGGCCTGACGGGCCTAGGGTGGCCTAAACTTAGCCTGAAAACGGGAAAAAAAACTACAATGTCCTGCATTTTACTAAATATAACTAAATACGCCATGATTTACATTGAGAAATTTGCCATACACAGGAAATGACGTGAATGATAAATGAGCTTAATGTTACTACTTTAAGAGGGAGGGGGAGGGAGGGTTTTCAGTTTCAGAAAAGTGATTTTTTGTTTCCTCTTGCAGTTAAACATTTTAAAAATATATTCTCAAAATTTCAAGTCGTTTCGAGCAAAATTCACATAGTTATTAAGTATTCAGTCTACGCTCCTTCAAACTGTTGCTCCGACAGCTGCTGAAGAATGCAGCAGTTCAGGCAGTTGCTGACGCTCAGAATGTCAGTGCTGCTTGCTTGGGGTTAGTTATATCATATGAATAAATGACAGAAAAAGAACACGCTGAGGATACCGAAACTGCTACAGGGACTGTACTCTATGGAGCTGGAATTGATGCTTTTCAGCTTTTAAAACTTTGAACGCTATTTTCTCAAAACCACTTTTTCAAGGTCTGTGCTCACTCCCATTTTAAAACCAATTGACCGACTCATTTGCAAATGAGGCAGTGAGAAGCAAAGGGATGTAAGTGGACATTTTCAAGTTTCGAACAAAACGACTATAAAGATAATGTTATACGTAGGCTTTCATTGATTTTTTCCCTAAATTATGCTGTACAGCAGCACCTACCAGAACTACTCGTACCATCTCTTGCCCCAAGACAGATTACGGGTTCACCAATCATGTGTACTGGTTATCTAAAAAATTTTAATTTTGCCACTTAAATACCTTTGCTTCTCACTGCCTCATATAAAAAATCTCCCCCCCTACGTTGAGTTAGATTTTTTAAATATTTTTAACGGGTTTTTTTAAACAAAATAGTGGAATTTTTCGTGATGAATAGCATTTTGTATTTCAAATGGCAGCCAAAAATTTTAAAGTCAAATAAAAAGTTATCGTAGTTTATGTAAAACTTATACTTATTTAAACTTATAAAAACTTATGGAGAACGTAGGGGGAGGATTAATTCAGAAGAGAATTAAGTATTGCGCTCTGCGCTAATGGCATCAGTGAATGGCATTTCATCACTTGTGATGGGGCAGAAGTGTAAAAAAAAAATGAAATTGAATCGGCACACCGATTAAAAAAACTTTTTAAAAGTATTAAACGTTGTTAAATTATTTTTATTTAAAGTGTCAAATCCTATGCAAAGCAGAAAAAAATACCTTTTTCATGTATTTTTTTTAATTTAAAGAAAAAATACCTTTAAAAATTCGGAAACGACCCCAGTGTTGTAGGGTAGACCGGGGCACATTAACGAGGATTTTTTTCAATGATTTTCTTAATTTTTATGCTTGAACCTAGGAAATTTTAGACATTGTGGTTTTATGAAACAGTTAACGAAGTCAAAATTTGTATATTCAGTTGTTGCTCAGCTTGTGTTTTTAACCGTTAAAAAAAAAAAATGTTTTTTGAGTCCAAGTTTACGCATCGAGTGGGGCACGTTCTTGCATATTAAAAATGGTGTCAAATAGTAAGTGAAATAAATATTTAACCAAATTAAAATATTTTATTAATCCTAAAACACTTTAAAAATAAGAAAATCACAAATAATTAATTAAAGATAATTTTATAGGCTAAACTAAAATCATAGGACTTATTTCTAATTAAAAACAGAAACTATATAATTATTTTCTTCATCACTGTTAGATTTTACTAACAAAAATAAAGTATTTCTTTTCGCATACTTGTAATGGGACTGCGTTTTGACATCTAAGACGTTGAACCCTGTCTTGTCCTTTTTTCGATTGGTTGTGTGCTTTCAAACAATAGATTCAAGCGCAATTCTCTACTTTGTAAACATATCTTTCATTAATTTCCATTTTACAGAGTGTACAAAAATTTCCCTGTCGCAGGTTTCGGTTATTTTTTTTCTTTGATATCTTCTATTTCTCCTTCATTAGACACTTGTAAATTTTAAAGCAATTTCTCCTTTTTGTTTCGTTCTGCCCCATTTGTTTATTTTCTTTGTAGCTTCTAACTGCTCTTGTCTGAGGGCTTCTTTAATTGGAGTATCTGTTGAACTTGCAAATAAAAACTGTTTCAGAGGCTCTTTTTTTTGCATTAATAGCAAAGATTATAAGACAGAACGGGAAAAATGCCAGAACGGCTGCAAACAGCTAAAATGAAACGAATTTATATGAAGGAACCCGAAACAAAGTTTGTTTGATTCTTATGTAGAGGTAATTGTTTTTATTTGTTTTCAGAAAAACGTATGAAGCGGCGTGAGCATCCTCTTTTTTTTTCCTTTCCTGTTTCGTACGCTTTGGTCCTACTTTTTCAAATGGTCTCAGTTGGGGTAGTCCAAATGTGATGATGTGGAAGGCTTACGGGGAAAAATACTTGGATTATTGATAAGCCTTTTCATTATTCTGACATCTAACATGGTTCTGTTTGAACGTAATGTCTTACCTTCTTTAAAATAAAGAAAATGTATCAAAGGCTGAATAGTGTATAAAGTTAAAGCTGAACAAGCATGAAGACATCACTCTATGATTGTAACTTATAAGATGCGAATCTTTTATCTAATTTAAAATGAATGGTTATTTTTAAAATTAAATAACCTGAAAATACTAAAGGTTTGAAACAGTACAGAGCAAAATAAGAGACCGAAGCCCGTTTAGAAGTAAGACAGAGTAGTAAAACACAGTAAGAACATGCGTAAATGTGCTTCGATGAAAATGCGTAAACGTGCCCCGTCGGCCAGTTTGAATTTATTTTTAACGTGCAAAAAAATTTAATAACTTTTCTGTCCATACAAATATAATTCTCAAAAAAGGTAAAGTTCTTCTATTTTTATGTGCTTATTTGTTTTTAGCAAAGTATTATTCATTCACAATAAGCTTCAAAACGTTCAACACAAAATTTACTCGGCTCGGTAGAAAACAGATTTTCCTATCTGCAGGCTAAACCGAAGCTCGACACTGATGCTCAAAAACTTGTGAGAATATTTGCTAAGGAGCAGCACTAATCTGCTATGACTATTGACTCTCCAGTAATAACTCGTTTTTGAAAAAGGGCTCTGCGTAAATGTACCCAATGCGTAAACGTGCCCTATTATAAAATCTGCTATATTTGAATGTGACCGTCTTTGAGCTTTGAGTAGACGAATGTCTGACGGCCCGTTTTGTTATGTTCCTTTTTTTTTTTTGGACATTAGGTATTTATTTTAATGAGCTTATTATTTTTTTATTCCTTTTTTTTCTGAAAGCGATTAAAGATTTTTTTGAATAGAGAAAAATGTATTAGCAGCTTTGTTGAAAAGGTGCTACTACTTTATTAGTTCGTTTATTTATTTTTTACGCATCTCTTTCTTCAGATGCGAAAGGCATATTTTATTTCTGGAAATCAGGTTAAAATGTTAAAAAATTACGTTTGAAATAATTTACGATTTTAGCTAATTTTGAGAAATCAGAAATTAGAAAGTCGATATTGGTATATAGGAAAGTAGGCTCGTTTAGTTCTGGGCGGAACTTTTGTTAAATATTACTTTAGAAATAAACTCTAGAGCTGTTACAGGCAGTCAAAAGACTGATTTCTGTGCAATGACCTACTATTAAGTGGGAGCTAGACAGGCTATTGTTATAGCTTTTACTCTCATCTTCGTAATCACAGAGTTTCAAATAGACAGACGAAAATATGTTTGTAATTTATTTTCTTTCTTTATTTTATTCGTGAAATGAATTTTTATTAAAAAAAATATTTCCTTGATTGAATTAAATTGAATTTTTTTTTCGTTTTAAAACTAACACTAACTGAAAAGTAAGTAATTGTTTAATTACCTTTTCAATTAGTAAAAAATCAATTCAATGTTTAAATAAATTGAATTGAATTGAATTTCTTTCGTTTCAAAACTAGCATTGACTGAAAAATAAGTAAGAAAGTAAAGTGTTTTCTTAACAAATTTGCAACATTAGATTTAAGAGAGAGTTTGGGTCATTGACAGATATATGAAAAGTCTAAAACTGCTGTTCAAAAGTGCGTTCTACCTGCAACAGGTACAGTTCATTTGAAAAAAAATTAAAATATAACAGAAAGATTTTTTAAAAATGTTTTGCTCAAAAAAATCATACAAGAAAAGTCACTAAGTCAGCAAAATTATAGGCGGAATCCATGTCAATTCAACAAGGGGCGTAACATGATGGTCTCGGGTTCCTTTTTTTTTTTTTTAATTTAACATATGTCAAAATTCATTTTTTTTTTTTTTTGTATAGCCCAAAACAATTCTTGGGCCGAGTTACAGGTCTCCAAAGATGGCGGTCCTGTCATGATTTCTCACTTGGGATTTTCGTCAAAATTTTTCAAGTCCATTTATCTCAAGAACGATGGATTTCTTTAATTTAAAAGGTATTTTTTTCTTGTTTAAAAACATATGCAACATTTTGAAATATGTGCTTTAGTTTTTTTCCAATAGTCTTTTTTAAAAAAAAATTTGATTTTTTTTTCTTTTTTTTTTCTTTCTTTTTTTTTTTTTTTTTTGATTTTTCTCAAAAATGTCAATTTTAAAATTTTTCATTTTTTTTTTACAATTACTTAGTTTTACTGAGCACTACGTTCCCTGAAAAAGATAGCTTTCACTTTTGTGTTTAACAGGTTTTAGAAGCATTTGAAAGAATGAGGGTTTTTAATGAACTTTTACGTAAAGGCAGACCTGAAATTTCAAACTTTTTTGTCGCAGCTCACAAGTGGCCAGAAAACACCTTTAACTCATTTATACAGCGGAACTTTCTTTTTGAGTCGCCATTTCATCAAGGATATTGAATTTAGTGTGAACAAGATGGCATTGCGCTTAATGATTCTTTTGGCGCTACGCTGAAAGGTTGCGTGGGGAAATGCAGCAAATCGGCTGGAGGCCGCCTTTTTGTTTTCATAAAGAGTACAACTTCAGGATGAAGTGGAGACTCAAAATGAAAATTTCGTTATGTAACTTAATTAAAAGCGTTCTCTGGCCACTTGTGGCGAAATTTTGTTTAGAATTTTCAAGTCTGCCATTACTTAAAGAGTTCCTTTAAAACCCTCATTTTTTCAAATGCCTCTAAAATCTGCTAAAAGAGAAAGTGGAAGCTCTCCTTTTCAGGGAACGTAGTGCTCAGTGGTACTAATAAACTGTAAAAAAAATGAAAATTTTTGAAATTTACATTCCTGAGAAAAATCAAAAAAATTATTTTAAACTTTTTTTCGAAAGACTGTGGAAAAAACTAAAGCACATATTTCAAACTGTTGCATATGTTTTTAAACAAGAAAAATTATTCTTTTAAATAAAACAAACCACAACAAAATATGTTCTACTGTTCCTGACATAATGGACTTTAAAAATTTTGACGAAAACCCCATGTAAGAAATATGACAGGACCACCATCTTTGGCGGCCTGTATTTTGGCCCAGGAATTCTTTTGGGCAAAACAAAAAAAAAGTATGTCTTAATTTTTGAAGAATTTTACTATACGTTAAATTCAAAAAAATCCAAGACCATCATGTTACGCCCCTTGTTGAATTGACATGGATTCTACCTATATTTTTTAGCCTTAAATGATTTCTATACATGTAAAATTTTTCGGATTTTTGTTTTTCCAAATTGGTCCGCACGTTACTGTTATAAGCGCAAAAGTCGTATCAGTAACTGAGTACAAAAAAAGAAATTGCCGTTTAAAATTTTGCGGCTCCATGTAATACTTGATTCAGATGAAAAGTTTTTAAAAAATGTTTCCCATCGGTATATGACCATAAAATATTGTATTTAGGTGGAATATGTGACAGAGAACCACCAGGTGACCGTAACTCAATTTCTATTTAAAAAAAATATAGGTACGACTTCTGTGTTTAGCACAGCAGCATAGCTGGGATGTCTTCGTGTCTTCTGTCCTGGCATAAAGAATGGTTGCAATACCTCTAGGGGTGCTGAACCAGGAGCTTCTGGTTTGATTCTAAGGATCGAAATATTGATAGATGCTGCTTTCATCTGCCGTGTTCTGTATGAGCTAACTCGGAATTCCATCTGAATGTTGCTCGTTGAAACAGGGGCCTTCTCTCTCTGCCTTAAATCGACTAGGATTTGCTACTCGGGCTCGGTGGTCCGAAAGGTATTAGTAACAAAAAGAACAACATCTTTTGCAAGTTCCTTCATTTTATCGCAACAATATAATAAGAAACCAAAGATGGTAGCCTATTTTAACTAAATTGTGGAATACTTCTCCCGTGGGAATTAAAAAGATTTGTTGCATTCAAACATGGGAATAGAAGCTATAAAATGCATGGCATTTTCACCTAAATTTCCCTTAAACAAGAAAACATTGGATTTGAATAATGTATTGCGTATTTTAAAGCTCTCAATATGCTATTTTTAAAGTTATTAATTATGCAAGCGGAACGCTATTGATCAGATTCTGCAATTTCAGCTGAATAAAAGATGAAACATCGTATTGTGGTTTGATACCTTTCACCAGGTGCTTAAACTGTCCTACGTTAAAATATGTACTGTACTTACTCTAATGCATCAGCTTAAATAACTTTCCACAACAATCATTAAATTGTTTTATTTTGAACAATAAAAATCCGGAGTGTATTTCTAATGCAAATCTAAGCAGCAAAGAAAAGCAGTGGCTTTGTTGAACATTTTGCCGCGGTACAAAACAATAAAAACCTTCATATTTTTTTCCACACACAAAGGTTTGCGGCACGTGGATTTAAACTAAGTAACAAGCTTTTCTCAACAGATTTCAAAACATTCGTTTGCTATACAGAAATTCTACTCCCAATGGGGATCGTTTTCGGAGATGCAAACAAAAGAAGATACTTGTAATGTTCCACTGAAACTCTCGGAGAATCGGTATAGAATAAATTTTATTCGAGAGTATGCTGATTAAAATGGGGCTTAAACGTACTCACCTGATTCAGTTACAATTGAGTCTGTATTAGAAAAGAAAAACTTTGCGTTTGTTGTTTAAACAAGAGGCAAGAAAAGTTTCCCTAAAATTAAATATAAATTTAATGACACACAAGAAATGAAAGAGCATGGAAATAGCGTGATGAATATTACGCTTAATAGAAGAATGAGTGTAAAAGTGAAGTTAAGTGAATATTGAAAGAAGGAAAATACTTTACGCAGTTTGCAGTGCCACCTATCAGGCAATATTCTAACTATATTATAAAACACGTGTGCTGATTCTAGTCAAAGAATAGTTACCTTTAACGATCAAGTCATTTTTTTTTTAATTTTGATGCTCAAATTGTAATATTTTGTGGTTTAAAAAAATGTTGTGAAGTACTAAAGTTTTTCTTAGTAATATATCTAAACATTAATTGAGACCAACTGATGCTCAGTGCGGTATGTATTTCTTTAATGTTAGCTTCGATTTTAAACGTTAAACACATTTTTTCACGGGTACAATGTCAAATTCGCAACTCCGATGAGCTATAGGGGACGCTGCAGCCACTCTCCAATGTCGGATGAAAAAAGTAAAACAAACTCTCACCGTAACGTATAAATTTATTCTAAGCTTAGTAAATGACAGAAATTTTTGTTCGTATGAATGATTTTTTTTTAATTCTTTTGTAAAGATTTTTTAAAGTCTTTTGGCTATTCTGACCCCATGTAGAAAGAGATTTGAAAATATTACGAATGTAAGAAATTAATGCAAAACACATAGTACACTTGTTCTTAAGCAGCCATATTCACGCGATGTTGAATTCGATATTCATACATTTTTGGTGCACTTCGAATAACATTTTCATTTTGTACTTTTTTTTCTTTACATTGGTACTTATTACGTCCAGTGTCGTGACATTTCCGGCATTTGATGACATTTTTGTCACATAGTGCACATACGTGACCGTAAGACTCAAGATTAAAATTTAATACTAGATAATTTATTTCTAAGACTATCTGATTGAATATCAAAAGAGGAAGGTGATATTTCATTGTTTTATTTAGCTGACGCAAATTGTTTTATTTTTGTAATTGAGTTATTTCTTCGAATCGATTTATTTTAATTATCGCTGTTTCATGTGTTTCCATTCCTCAACTAAATGATAAAATTCTGTCATGCTTGCTGTGTGAATCATCTACAAAATGCTCACGGATATGTAGTGGCAGTTCTGTTTTAAATCATCATGCTTTTAATGGGTCATGGAAATGATTTGACTGATAAGCGAAATCTCGTCAAGATACATTATTCTTTCACACAATACTAAAACAATAACCCTAAACAAATTTTTAGCGAAACTCTTCCACCGATAATAGCAGGTTTTGCAGAGCAATCAAGTTGGCGCACTATTTTAGCGATAAAAATTCCAAGCTTTTATTTTTCATTGTTAAAATTCTTAACGTTCTTTCTGAATTTTTCAATCTGTTCTGCGATTAATATTTTCAAGAATATTTATTTGCATGTGTCCATTTCAGTTAGATGCTGAAGTAATAAGTTTATTTAAATCAATTATTTGGAATTAGGTTACGGAAAAAGCAGTAAATTTTCAGCATGACCCTATTGTAAATCCGCTTTTTTTTTATCGAAATGAAAAACCAATATTTATTCTAATTCACTCAGAACAAGATAAATAAAATGTGTACTTACAGTTTTTTAGCAGATATTTTTGACGTTACACTGTTGCGGATGACAATTCCAAAGGATGAATCACGCAAATTAAAAAAAAAAATACACATCACAAACTGCTTATTTTGCCTAAAATGATACACGTGGAACGCAATGTTTTACCTTTTTTGGCAATTTTACAAATCACTGCAAGGTAGCGTATTCGAGCTCAGGAGTTGCGAATAGCTTGCTTCCTTTATTTGTTCATTCGTTCGTGAAATCACTTGCCTACTCATTCATTAATATAATTTATTGCATTTATTTGTTTTTTCATTCCTTTTTTTTTCATTCTTTCACTTACTTAATTGGTCTTATTTGCTATTTCATCCACCCGAGAAAAACTCATTAATCAGTTTATTTATACATTGTTTTATTTAAATATTTATTGTTTCATTTATTTACAAATTGTTTAATTTATTAATTCATTTATGCATGTATGCGTTCACTCATTCATTTGTTGTTTCATTAAAAGTGAAATATTTTTCATAATCGATCAGAAAAAGTTTCGGGTCAATCCATGTGAAATCATACAGGTAAAGAAAAAAAATGTTGCTCACTATTTTTGATTTCTTAAATTTTTTGCCTGTTATCTAACTGTTATATTGGGAGTCTGAAACAGTGGGTTAAAAATTTCTAAATCTTCATATTTTTTTTTATTATTATTTCTTTTTTCTTTTCAGTAACTGCGGAGTAGGCTTTTCATTAAAATAGTACGTAACTAAAATTCTTAGCACTTTTTTATTTATGAATGTATCAAAATTATTTTAAAACCTTTAGATAGAGCAGAAAGTGATCTAAAATTCTATTGTAGTTATTCTTCTGATAAGTTTTAACAATATTGTGTAACATTGTCAAAAAATAAGATTTTCTGCGTGAAATTTCACATTTTTAGCCTAAAAATATTAGTAGAAGGAAGTAAGACTCACTCTTACTTTTTTCCCCTTGAGCAGATATCTTATAGAACTATTCTCAGAAGCAGTATGAAACGTCTGAAGCAAATAAATTTTTTTATATAGTTAGTCAAACTTACCATCTTAGAGAAAAAATGCTAAATTTAAGATTCAATATCCGAAAAGGACTGAACGAAAATCTTTGAAAATTTAGCTGTATACCCTTCATATAGTAGTAAATATGTAGCAAAAAAATTATATTTTATCCCTTAATAGTTTTAGAAATATGGAGCCTCGAAGTTGTATTAAAAATCACATTTGTTGAGACGCCAAGAAATCATCATATAAAGCAAAATTGATTCTAATCATTATATCAGATGCTGTTTTGTGGTATAAACTAACCTTTTTACACATAATGTATGATATTTAAATTTACTTTCCCCTCACAAAAACAAATAATTCAGATATCTCATTATATTTTAAAAGTACCAACTACTACGAACATGAGAACAAATTTTCAAACAAATTCCTGTGTTCTGATAGTAAGACAGTGCATAAAACATGTCAAAACTTGTAAATCTATCTTTTTTAGAAGAATGAAACAAATATTTATGTTCTATATTGTTTACGTTTAATGAACAGGGTACAAATGCATACTTCTCATTTCCATAAACATACTCTTTATAATTTTGCCTATCGCACCAGAGCTTATATTGAAGATCACGATGTAACAGCACAAAGCTAAAATAATTCTCATTAATGTATGAATAAAACCTTAATTTTTAGTAAAAGAGGTAGACTACATGAACTGAGCTCTCCTAATAGGAAGCAAAATAATATATGGTATGAGCAAGTTAAAACATGATAGATCTTTAACTCATTGATATCAAAACAGGGCAAAACAAAAAATGTGCTCTCAAACTCATAAAATGGAATGTATAACAGTGACAGATACAATTTATGAAGGAAAAACGAATAAACATTTTGAGAACATGACAAATAAACAGCAGGAGAGTGCTACGAAAACAACGTCTCCTGACTTACATTTATCACAATTATACATTTATCACAATCTGGTTTTGTTAATTTTTAATTTGCCAGTGAATGATTATTTCATGTTATAAACTGTAGCTTTAAACGACGCACATCTTACTAGTAATGATTGAGTGCATTGGCATGTTTTTACTTGCTCCTTATACACTTATTTTGCTTCATACTACGAAAACTCATTAGATATTTTTGTAAAAGTTTCATTTATCTGTTAATTTCAGTTTAGTTATGTTTTACATTGTAAACAATATGAACTGTTAGGTGGGTGCTCTCAATGGTGAGCAATGACATATAAAAGATTACCAAAGAGTGACTAAGGAAGTTATTGAATTGTCAGAAGATGATCAGAAGTTGCTTAAACTTAATATCCAATGAAATAGATAGTTGTTTTGCAACGCTTGTTTAAGCCTACAAATCTGCCAGTTGATTTAACTCCCGGTCTCTGGTCCACTCTGTCCCAAAAGTGCCTCAAAATTATTTGTTCAAAAAACTGAACAAGAAAACATAAAAAATAATAGTGATGATGACAATAAATTTAATACTAATTAAACACTGACAGTGTGATGAAAGTGTAGGAAATGCCGGACTGTCTAATGTTTCGTATAATTAATCATGCGGAAATTACAGCTTGTTGAAAAAGAATGGTCACCATAAGACTATGAAAATCTAAAATCAAAATTTTATTGATATCGACGCAGAGTAAAATTTATAAATAAGTGAATTCAAATCTCATACATTAAGTGTAGAAAGATAGTTTATATTACAAAACAGCAACTGATGAGTAGAATACATTTTGCGTTATGATGATTTCTTGGCGTCAAAACAAATGTGATTTTTAAGACAACTTCGAGGCTCCATATTTCTAAAATTATTAAGGGATCAAATATAAAATTTTGCCTCATATTTACTACTAGATGAAGAGTATACAGTTAAATTTTCATAGATTTTCGTTTAGTCCCTTTTCGGGTATTGAATCTTAAATTTAGCATTTTTTCTCTAAGATAGCAAGTTTGACTAACTATGTAAAAAAATTGACTTGCTTCAGACGTTTCATACTGCTTCTGAGAATAGTTCTGTAAGATATCTACTCATGGGGAAAAAAAGTAACAGTGAGTCTTACTTCCTTCAACTAATATTTTTATGCTAAAAATGTGAAATTTCACACGGAAAATTATTTTTAAGGCAATGTTACACAAATTTGTTAAAACTTATTAGAAGAATAACTGCTATAGAATTTTAAGTCACTTTCTGCTCAATCTAATGGTTTTTAAATTATTTTGATACGCTCATAAATAAAAGAAGTTCTAAGAGTGTTAGTAAAGTACTATTTGCATGAAAAGTCCACTCCGCGGCTACTAAAAAGAAGTTGCCAAAAAAAAATTCTGAAGGTTTAAAAAATTTTAAACCACCGTTTCAGACTCTCAATATAACAGTTGATTATCAGGCAAAAAAAATTTTAAATCAAAAATAGTGAGCAACATGGCCTGTATGATTTCACATGGATTGACCCTTTCGTAAGAAAAACATTTGAATTTTAACTTTTAATCATATATGGAGCAAAGTGGCAATTTGAAACTTTTATTTAAAGTTAGGAATTTACTGGCAAAAAGGAAAGTTAATATTTTAATGTCTCTTTATAAAATACGTTGTTATGTCTTCCTGGCAGCTGCGATTTCCCTTTCAAGAAGAAAATCTATTTTTTTTTTTTTTCATTTCGAAAAGTTATCTAAACTACTTCACTTTGTTCCTCGTTCCCCAACATGAGAGTATGCAAACATAAAGTTATTTATATCGATCAGTTCGAGTTGATATAAGCTATATTCCGGAAAGAAAAATCCTAAAAAGGCAACTTCGTGTAAAAGTATTCATATTTATCACTGCTTCATTATCACGGCAACCTATTGCGTTTACGGCGCCATAGGTGTCTTAGTGACCTAGTGGAATGAGCGCTGGATTCAGAATAAGAGAGCTCCTAGTTCGGAGTCCAATTCTGCCAAACACCCACTAAAGAGATACAGAGTACATGGTAGTATAATAAGTAGGTCCAAAAGTCCTTGAGTTGGTTTCCAGCTCTGCACCCCTACTTTGGGTAGGGGAAAAGGTGGCTAGTGTGGACAAATTTTGCATTTTTGGGAAAAAAACAATTTACTAAATACTATTGTTTTAATACACCTGATATTTTTTTACAAGAATGTGCACTTTTGCACTTATTTTAATTGATATATTAAAACATTTAGCCGAACAGTTATTTAATAAAATTTATTTCAAAAAAGGTTGTTCTTGTCCACACTAACCCCTTATCATGAGGCTAGTGCAGACAAGCTAAGGGGCTAGTGTGGACAAGCTGGAATACTAATTAAGCAATGTAAACAGTGGATTTAAAAACATAAATAAATAAGTTTTATAACCTAAATAGCATATTCCTTAGCCAATGTTAACCTTAATAATACATATATTTTAATTAATAATAATTACTAATAAAAGTTTAAGATATTAATTTGTAGCTATGAATTGTCTAAAAATAAAGAAACTATTTAAAAGACAAATTAAAATTTTGAAAGCTATTCACTTTCATTTAGAAGAAAAAAACCTATTTTAATGCAGAAGAGATTTTTTTTCTTACTTGAAGATATTAACATTAATTGTTATGTGAGATGCAAAGTAGAACTGCACTGTAGAATGCACTGTAAAAGCGATTCAGAAACGTTCCTGGAAATGAATGGGCAACTCATGTTCCCAATTTCTGCCAATAACATCACTCGCAAAAACCAGAAACGTTTTCCATTAAAAATCAGTAACCTTCGTGAAATTATTCTTTACCCTTTCTGAAGAATATGGAGATCTCTCATTGAGAGCTTATTTGTCAACCTGGACAGACCGTAGTCGAGCTCAAGACGATACACTTAATAAATACACTCAGTTAATCTTTACACTGGTAGCTAAAAATATTTTTCACAGCCCTGACGAGTCTAAATTCGTGCAACCTTAAGCAATTCAGAAAGTATTTTTCTAAAGATGCTTGATTTTACGGGGGGAAAAAGGTGCAAACCCGTGAAATCCCGCAACGTTCCAGGGAAATTATCAGTAACGTAATAATTTTTTGTGCTTCAAAGAACTATTTTGTTCACTTTTTCCCCATAAGAAATGCAAAATGAAACCAGTTGATTTTTATACGGCCTCCACTTGCCCAACATAGTGCAAAATGCTTTTTTTCCTAAACTTGACCGAAACAAAGTCATTAAGGCTTATGTCATTGGTAGTTTGAATTATTTAAAAAAATGTAATAATAATGTGAGAAAATGACAGAATTTCTTGGAAAATTGATTTATCACCTTCTAATAAGCAAACTCATTTAGTAAAAAAAGGCTTAAAGATGTGCTAAAACGCACAAAATCCTTTCTAAATGTCATCATTTTATCATTTTCAAAAAATCATTTCATGAAGCAATTAGTAAAGAATAAAATTCCAAAATTTAATATCTTTACTAATAATAAAGCTGAAAGTCTCTGTCCGGATCTTTGTATGTCAGGATCTCTGTGACGCGCATAGCGCCTAGACCGTCCGGCCGATTTTTCATGAAATCTTTATCTTTATACTAATAACTAGTGGTACCCGCACGGCTTTGCCCGTAATAGAAAAATTTTAAGGTCTTTTGATTCGCCTGCATATTTACAAATAATGTATGGTGAATTTTCTCGCCAATTGGCTTATACTCATGTTATGGTTCCACGTTATGATGATTTCGTATCTCGCCAATTGGCTTGTGCCCATGTTACGGTTCCACGTTATCATAGTTTCGTAATTTACTCGTCCATCTTATGATAGTTTTGTTCTTAAAATTGGAACAGAAAAAGAACCACATCGAATTTTCGAAAAATCGCATCGAGGTGCACACCCCCCATGCTACAAGCTAACTTTGTGCCAAATTTCATGAAAATCGACCGAACGGTCTAGGAGCTATGCGCGTCACAGAGATCCTGACAGACGGAGATCCTGACAGACAGAGATCCTGACAGACAGAGATCCTGACAGGCAGAGATCCTGACAGGCAGAGATCCGGACAGACAGAGGGACATTCACCTTTATTAAAGATAAAGAAGATAAAGATAAAGCTGAAAGTCTCTCTGTCTGGATCTCTATCTGTCAGGATCTCTGTGACACGCATAGCGCCTAGACCGTTCGGCCGATTTTCATGAAATTTGGCACTTGTAGCATGGGGGTGCGCACCTCGAAGCGATTTTTCGAAAATTCTATGTGGTTCTTTTTCTACTCCAATTTTAAGAACAAAATTATCATAAGATGGACGAGTAAATTACGAAATTATCATAACGTGGAACCGTAACATGGGTACAAGCCAATTGGTGAGAAAATTCACCATACATTATTTGTAAATATACAGGCGAACCAAAAGACCTTTTAATTTTTCTGTTACGGGCAAAGACGTGCGGGTACCACTAGTGATAAATAAATAAATAAAATCATTTAGAAAAGAACTCATCACTTTACTAGAATCAATCTTATTTTGTAAATGAAACCCAAAATATAAAGAGTGGGACAAAAAATCCTTTGTACTTGAATGCATACTTGTCAAAATTAATCTAATCTGGAAAATAACTTAAAATATACTATATTTAATTCCTTATTTGTTTCTAACCCAAAGCTGCACGGGATTAGTGTGGGCATGAGTCCACAGAAGCCTCATTACCATGTGCAAACAGTAGCCCCATCACCGTCTGTCCACTCTAACCTCATGAGGAATTCTTTCTTTTAAGTCTTTTAATTATTAATTAAAACTATGCACAGCAGAACTAAATATCAAAATATTTTTTCAATACATTTATTTATGATATATTATCTCCTTTTGCTTGAAATAATAAATTAAACTAGTCTAATCTAATAATTAAAAGAAAATCCAAAATTTACTTTTCCACTATGATAAACTTTTTTTTGTAATTTACTAATGAACTATCAAATGTGTTGTCATGAAACTACACAGGGGAGAGCATGTTGGTGTTGTCATTATGCATAAATTAACAGAGAAATTTTGAAAAAAAAAATCTTGTCCACACTAGCCCCCTTTTTCCCGACAGAGTACAGAATACTGAAGACTTTCCCTCCCCTTCACTGCTAAAATTACGGAAGTAGAAATAGATGGTGTATAACTCGATGGCATTAAAACTCAATAAACCAAATACAATAGTACTTGCGGAGGTTGCTGCAATGCCATGCCACGCTGTAGCTCTTTTACGTAATTTAAAAAATCAGAGTTGTAGATCTTTGAAGACTTTTTAATAGAACCAAGAGTTTTACTTCAATTTCAGAATTTTACTTTTTAATTTCCCATTTTATATTTACTGGTATTGGAAGGTAAGTCAAATGCTACTGACAGAATATTTTTTTTTAATCTTTCTTTTTCAGAACCAACTTTGATCAGTTTCGTCACCATGCACAAGTGAGAAGCTAAGGGATGTAACTGGACTTCATACAGTTTCAAGTAAAATGCGTTTAATGTTCTAGTACCTTAGGTAGGTTTTCATTGATATTTTTTAATAAATCATGCTGTATAGCAGCACCTACCAGGGCTTCTAGTACCATTTTTTGCCCCAAAACGGATTAGAGCTTCTCGTACCATCCGTACTGGTTATCCCCAAATTTTTAATTTTGGCACCCGCCCCTAATAGCAAGGGCACCCCCTAAATATCGCAACCCCCCAAATGAGAAAAATACCCCTCAAAACAACCCCCTAAAAATTTCAATGGCGCAGTGTGTGCATAGGCGGATTTAGGACTGAGTTCCTGGGGGGGCAGGATTCTTTTTAGCAACATTTTTATTGCCCCCCACTCCCATGTTTTTGTCTGTTTCCTGTGATGCATAAGTCCATGCTTTACTTTTTTGTGTGTCGTTTTCATTAATGTGTGTTTTCATGCTATCCTTTTTGAATTGACCTTAAGAGAGGGAGCTGGTATCGAGAGAGGGACGCAGGGCTCCCTTTTAAGTGGGAAACAGATTATCTCCAATTTTAGGGGGCCGAGTGTTTCACCCCCGGAGGAAATTTTTAAAAATGGATATGAACTTCTGCATTATGAAGCCTTATAAAGGTTAACTGGATAGACATAGAAATTGATAGCTAGATTATACAGTTGTACAGTATTGTTCAAACTTTGTAAGAAACAGCCATTTTAAGTTTGAAAGAAAAAATAAACTATAGATTTCTCATTACAACAACCTTTTTTAAATTATAAGTAGTGCAGAAAATGAAAAGGAATAGAGGTAGTGTATCATTTTTTTCCTAGCTAAACAGATTAACAATATGCAGTAGAAGTAAGTGGAGTCCACTTTGCTTAGGATTTTCAAAGACTTATCTAATTATTTTCAATTACTCTAGAATAAATAAAAATATTTAACACAATTCATTTGTACTTTCCAGTGTCTGATATTTTAGTACTTGATTGTAAATTTTTACAGTCCTGTTCTAACTTTGTGAGAAATAGCTGTTTTAAATTTAAAAGAAAAAAGAAACCATAGATTTCTCATGACAACTTTTCTTCAGTTGCAAGTGGGGCAGAAAACGAAAAGGAGTAGAGATAGTGTATTTTTTTTCTGTGCTAAATAGATAGACTATATGCAGAAGAAGTACGATAAAAGGAATCAATATAAAAGAATTTCCAAAATACTGCATTCGGGATTGAATAAATAGCAAGATATGAAACATGTGAGTCACAAAAATTTATTTCAAATAATATGTTACAAACGTAAGAACCACGATTTTTACATTTTTAATACAGGATGTGGCAAAGAGCTGAATATGACATATTTTGGCATTCCTCCCCCTCTACCATTTGTTAGAAATTTTTAAATTTAAGGTTTGTAGCCATACGTCTCCTAGTTTTTTCAAGCAATTTCTATTTTTAAGGAACGAATCGTGAATTTTTTTGGGAGTTACGGTCCCACTTCAAAGCAGGGGCCCTAAGCAATAGCTTGTTTATCTTGAAGGCAAATTTGGCCCTGTTTGTAATTCACTCTTACCTGCAAATTTCTGTTTGATTTTTTTGTAATTTTTACGAAAATTCCTCAGTTTTTATGTTTCAAGGATTTTTATGATTTTACCAGTCTTTGTTAGGTTTTTATAGACTTTTATAAAATTTCAGCAAATTTTTCCAAAACTTTTGATGACTCAATTATTTAGATTTCAATGTTGACAAGGACTGACTCATTTAGACTTAGATGATTATGACTTACCTTACTTTTAAAACAGTATTTATAAAGTAAGTAAAATTGTACTCTCCCTCTAAGTAAAAAGATTCATTTAATCAGAACACTCAGATGACTGAAATTTATTCAGTTTGCGATAGTATTTATTTTTCTCTCTCTCTCTCTCGCTCTCTTAAAAAAAGAGAGAGAGAAGGGAAAAAAACTATGTTTTTTAGAATTTCTCCAAAAGGCCAATTAATCTACCAAGAACATAAATATTATGCACAAATGTACTTGAAATGTGGACACAAATCATAAAGAGTAGATCGTTCTGTTAGCGCAAATGGGGAGGAGGGGAGTTTTTTCCCCATTTCTTTAGGTTCTAATTTGTTAAAATAATCGTCAATTATTTTAAGTGTTGCAGCTTAATGTATAGCTCGCTTAGCCTATATTTTCATACATTTTAGCCTATATTAGTCCAAAATAGTGAATTTAGACACATTTTCAGCACCCCAGTGACAGATGTACTATTTGTATTTCATGTTCGTTTTTTTTTTCCTTTTCTTTTCTTCCATCAGAAAAGGACATTCGCTTTTCTTTTCATTTTCATTAAACTATTCAAAAAAGAAAAAGTCATGATTTTTTTGTTTTAAGATTTTGGAAGATGTGTTGCTACTATATAAAGTCCTCCCAAAACTGGGGGAGGGAGCATTGCCCCATATTCCCCCCCCCCTATAAATCTACCCATGCCCTTCTAAACTATTCAAAAAAGAAAAAATAATATTTTTTTTTTAACTTTTGGAAGATGTGTTGTTACTACATAAAGTCCTCCCAAAACTGGGGGGGGGGCATAGCCCCCCTCCGCCCCCCCCATAAATCCGCCCATAAATCCTGAGTGTGTGCCATGCTCCCCCCCCCCCTCCTCCCTCCCCAAAGGTGGGCCCATCTGGCTTCTCATTGTCTTCTCAAATGGTGAATGTTGAATATCGGAGACTTGTACTAATTTTGGCATTTCAAACGCGAGAAAACGTCACTCTTGTGACGTAACTTCTGAGCTTCTCTTTTTTGAAAGAAGTGACCAATCACGGTTACAGAGAGATGTGTCAATCCTTGGAACAGGTTTCGCTCGGAACTAGCTCCGGAGAATTGAGATGTTATGGTAGATTTAAATAGCAGCATGGGATTTTATTTATTTATTTACTTATTTTTATTTTCGCATGAAACTTTAGATTCCAGGCTAAGAAGAATAATTTTAACATCTTTTCTTACTAAAGATAGCAGTAGTAACTTGGAAAAATGTTGCGCATTAAGATTCTAGTTTTACACTTAGTCATTAAAAACCTGGTATTTAATACCGCAGTAGGGTCTGGTGGGGTAAAGTGGTCATAAAATCAAGGTTTTTTTACTTAAGTGGATAAAAAGTAAAAGAAAATCCTTAAACATTTCAACTTTTTTTGTTTTTATTTTACATTATATTAAGGAAGAACACGGTAGATGGAATTTTAGAAAGAAAAAAAATTATTTAAGTAGTCTTATACCACTTTCTTTTCCCTATGTATTTATGACCACTTTACCCCATGGGGTGGGGGGAAGTGGTCATAGCATGGGGTAAAGTCGTCATAGTTACAAAAAGATGCGAAACCAGTATGAATAACCATAATATTTATATATTTTGGTTATTTATAATGATTACAATTATAAACACGAGTATACGCTAGTATACACGAGTATACAAGTTTATGCATGAGTATATGCATCAATGCATCAAACGCGTGTATGTACGTGTCTAGTCGAGTATATACGTGTATAGCCGAGCATATAAGTGTGTACAAGAGTCTTCACGAGCATATACAGGGTGTCCCAAAAGGTCGTTTACAAACTTAACATGCAAGTCTGTCATATCATGATGAACAAGATTTACATAGGAACATGTGCTTGCAAACGCAATGTTGGCGCACTACATGCACTAAAGTCTGACACTAACGGATACACGACATGTCGCATATCTCTTACACAAAGACGATTTTACACAAAATTTTAGTTTTTATGGAAAGCTTGAAGCAATTGCTAAAATTTGCGACCCGCCAGCTCTCATAATCACGTTGCAACGACAACGCAGCTATCGGTGAAATCTTGTCGGAATAGATCGTTATTACGACGGTCGGTACTTTGTCGTTGCGACGCGTGTATGGCAGTTAAAGGCAACAAATTTCAACAACAGCTATTAGCCTTCCTTGACAACTAAAATGTTGCGTAAAATCATTTTTGTGTAATAAATATGCGACATGTGTGCATCCGTTAGTGTCTGACTTTGTGTGTATGTAGTGACCAACATTGTGTTTGCGAACGTATGTTACTATGTAAATCTTGTTAATCATGATATGACAGACCAGCATGTTAAGTTTGTAAACGACCTTTTGGGACACCCTGTATATGTCATTTGGAAATGTGTTTGGCAGAGTACAAACGAGTATTTTCACGTATAGACTAAGTATACCTCTAATTATACTAATTATACCTCTATAGTCGAATCATATGCATGAATGTATATCTCTCGAGAATATTCGTGTGTACACGAATATATACGAGTATACACGTACATATAAATACATACGTACATATACGGGTAAACACGAGTGTGCATGAATACGAATTTACACGAATATATACTAGTATACATGTACATATAAGTACATACGTATATATACGGGTATACAGGAGCATGCATGAATATACGTTTATACATCTAATGCGCACATATGTACGTGTCTACTCAAGTATATATGTGTAAACAAGCGCAAATACATGTATGTACGTGTATACACCTGTATGGACGTATGTAAGTACATATAGTTGTATGTACGTAAATTTAGGTGTATACACCAGTATATGCACGTTATCAGATGCTTGTATGTAGGTGTCTATTCGTTTATGTATAAACGAGTATGTACATGGATATATCAGATGCTTGTATGTAGGTGTATACTCGAGTATACAGGTGTGTGTCCGAGTATTTACGTAGTACGTGTATATATGCGTATCAGGAGGTTCCACCTCCTGCTCGCTCCGCTCGACAGCCCTATTCGCCGCCAGCGACGGGGTGACAACTGATAATTTTAATGTTTTTTAATGATTTAATAACTGGCTCATTATATTCGGTCCCTTAAGGTTTAGAGGGGTGAGACGATGCGAAATGGCTTCCCCTGGACGTCCTGCATCCAATAGGACCAGATTGACCTGATAGACGTAGCTAGTTCGGAGGAAATTGTGTAACAGCCGCACAAACATAAGCGCACAAAAGTTAATACTATATAGGGAGCTCCGTCCCTGCTCGCTTCGCTCGCCAACCCCGTTCGTCTCATGAAGACATGCGGTGACCTGAAAGCTGACTGCGGGTGCCAATTGATAATTTTAAAATCCCCCCCCCCCCCCCCCCCCCCAGATATCTGTACCCTTAAGGTTTAGATGGGCGAGACAGAGTGGAATGGTGTAATCTGCACGCCCTGCATCCAGCGGTACCAGTATTGACGTAGTAGACATTGTCAATACGGATGAGATAGGGTTAGAGTCACATAGACACACAAACAGACAGACGCGCAATGAAAATAATCGTGCAGTTAAGCGAGTTAGCCGACATGTGTATACATGTACATACTCATGTATACATGTAGTTACATTTATGCTTCTCCATCACGTATATACTTTTGTATACAAATATATAGTATGTGTATATACAAGTATATAGGCGTGTAGACGCGCTTATATACGTATTTACGTAAAAAAGACGTATTTATTCGGACATGTGCATCTATATACTATTATGCATGTTTATGTACGTATATACCGGTATATATACAGATATAGTAATATCACACGTATATGATCGTAAATTAAACTTTATTTCATATCATTTACTGTAAAACAATACATGTTTAACGAAATGGATAGTATTTAATTAATATCTGCCTCATACGTTAAGGATTAAGGGACTGTATAACAACGATTTATATTAAGCCTAACTATATGACCACTTTACCCCATCTTACTTAAATTGCTCTAAAATATTATGTAAAATAAATACAGAAAGCTGCTAATAAGTAAGTGTTCTTGAGACATGTAGGGAGCTTCCTATGCCGTCAATCTGTTCGAAATGCGAATAAACAAAATTTCCTAGAGAAGTTAAAACAGGTGTTCAGATTTTAAAATGTTTCATATGCACAAAAAACGAATTGTTTCGCCTAATAAAATGTTGCCAACTACGAAATTTTTAATTCAGAATGTAGTTCCTAACCGCTAAACTCTGAAATAAAAAAATTACAATCATGCGAACATTTATTTAAAAGCTACAACAGTTTATTTGATATATGACCACTTTACCCCATTGACCACTTTACCCCACCAGACCCTATACTTTTCGTACAGAATAGTGACAGTATCAGTAAAACACTTGACGATTCATGTCAAAAACAAGCTTTTGTCTTTTTGTCGACCTTGGCTGCTCTTTTCGACCTCCCCTAAAGCAAGGCTGTACTTGTAAACATACACAGGTAATGTTTAAGAATATAATCAAATATTCGGACTTCCATTGTCGGATTTGCTAGACGTTGACATTCACCTATGAAATCCGACATTTTCCAATTTCGTTTTTATTTATTTATTTATTTATTTATATATTTATTGACAACGTATATTCTATCTATCTTCTATCTTCTATACATATAATAAAATAAGATGTTTGTGTGTGTGTGTGTGTGCGTGTTTGTGGCGCGCATCCCAGGAAAACGGTAAGGCCTAGAAAGATGAAATTTGGTATACAGGTGCGTTTTTGCCAAAGATGTGCACCTCGGGCTTCGATTTTTGATATTTTAATTAGAAAAAAAAGTTATTTAATGTTTTATGTTATTTTTAGCACTTTTTAGTACTTTTAACCTCACAGACCCCGAACCAATAGCGCCAGACGGATATTTTTTGAACTATAGTGTAGGAAATTTAATTTTAAATATGATGAATGAAAAAATTTCGAAGATAGAGTAATTTTTGTATTTTTTACAGATTTTTGAAAAACCTTTATTTTACATTTTTTTCTGGGTTTAGTTTTTTTCGAAACCCATCCTGCGAAAAGTAATGAACCCTCAATTCTAACATTTTAGTTGGTAATAGTAAAAACATTCCGCTCCCTTCAGAAGAAAAAAGTTTTTAAAAGTACACAATAGTTTTTTTTTTTTTTTTTTACAATTTTTTTTTAATGCAGAACACAACGCGAGCTGTTCGCTTTGCCGGTTGAGTTCCGAATTTACCTCATTACGCGATCCAACTGAAATCGTTTGCCTTCTCTTCACCTTTTTCTTTTTTTTTTCTTTAGTTTTTTATTTTTTGCAAGCGTTTTTTCCACACTACGGGGAACATAGAGCCTTTTTTTTACGAGCTATTTTTATTAAATGAATAAAGCCCGCGGTTTTTTGCATGAACTTTGTTTCTGTTACGGATTGGCGGTTAGGTTAGGCAGATACAGAAATAGATAGAGATTGAGTGGACAAAATTTTTTTTTCGAATTAAAACTTATATAAATAAAAAGAAGATTGTTAATTACTGTCAGAGGTAGATATGCATAGATCGTAAAGATAAATAGATAGATATATAGATAAATATAGAGGTGGATATAGTAGATGGACAGCAAGAAAGAGACATGCCCGTCATTTAAGGAAGTTCAACGGGGTGTCAATACCCCACCCCTCCCTTCCCCCTCCTATAAAAATATTCCAAACGACGGAACTGGAGACAGATCTAGAAAATATTTTATTCAAATTATTAATGATATAGATTGATTGACACCGCCACGAAATTCATTCAAGCAGCCGCCGAAAGCGGCAACATGGGCGTAAAAAAGCGAATGATAATACTGGTTTATAGAGAAAAACATTGATTAATGTCGTCGCTAAATTGTCTAAGCAGCCGCCGAAGGTGGCACCCCTGGCGTAAAAAGGCGAATGGTGTAAAAAGGCGGACCAGCTGGTCGCCGCAGGCGGCTGGTTATAAATATATATGCCTGTGGTAAGAGCAGAAAAAACTGCTCAGAAGCAACATTAAATTTCGATCCAAAATTAATGTGGAGAAATTTTTGCATCGAGGTCCAAATATTTAGCTTAAAATATTCAATACTTTAGTGCCACATTTAAAAACAAAAATCTGCACTCTCAGGGACAATATACCGTTGCTGTAGATTATTGCTGACTGTATAAAATTCTGACTCATTATTAAGAGTAGAAAATGTTAGCAGACCCGCCGTATTAAGTAAGGTGTAAATTAAAATTTACGTATCATAACGAATAATGCGTTATGTTTTCTCTGCAACGACTTCAATCTCGTTTTCTCTGTTTCATTAATCTCTACCAGTAAATTAACATTTTATAATAATACTGGTCTGTATGTGAACATCTTCCTTTGCATTTGTCATGATATTAAAAAGTCCAAAATAGTTGAATTTAAAACAATAATTAATACAGTTGCATAAAAAAAGTTTTGATAAGATTTTAATGAAATGGTTTTTGTCTACACAAAATGACTATTAACTGAAAACGTCCTTCATAAGTTTAGTGCTCATTGTAAGATCTGACCACGAAAGAAATGGAATTTGGCATTCGACCAAGTTAACACGATTCCATCTGAATAAATCTATCAGAGGGGCAAGAAAAATAGCGATGGAATTATGATGCATACGTTTTATAATGTCACTAGGTCTTTATTAATATATAGCATTCCCTTAGTTGAAAATGAAGAGAAACAAAAACAGTTTCTATGGAAACAAAAAAAAAACAATGTCATTTCGTCAGGAAATGTACATTCAAAATCATAAGCTCAAAATTGTGTTGTAAAAAAGTAAATCTATTAGCTTTTGTAGTGAAAATATTCATCGAATATAGTTTAGATTAAAAAAATTATTGCCGTGAACTAATTGTCATTCTTACAAAAATGCGTCTGAGACAAAAGCGCACGTCTTTAACGAACAGATTACCACCCCCCGTAAACTAATAGATGAGTCCATTTCCGCCTATGAACCGGATGTTTGCCCTTCCATCTTATCGTTGGTCAGACTCAACCCTTACCACAGAGTTTAAAATCACAGAAAAAAATAGTTTTATTCATCTTCAACTCTACGATTAATAATCAGTTGGCAAAAACATTCATAAAAGCTCGTAAGTCATTTTTAATCAAAAATTTATCTTTATGTGATTCTTCAACAAGAGTTCATATTCGAATATTCTTTCTTAGTCATTCTATTTGAAGGAATTGATTTGGAAACTTAAAACACAATTTAAAACCAAATTCGACGAATTCGGAAAACGAAAGTTTTAATTAGATTTCTTATTTCTTCCTGCTGGTACTTTCATTAGATGAAGGTGTTCAACCTATATCGATTTTTGTAAAACTTTCACTTAAAAAATTAATTTTCCTCAGAAGAAAAACAATTATTTCTTTTCTTCTTTATAATTACGAAACACTCTACAAAAATTGCTTTATGATTTGGAAGAACGGGCTTATGCAAATGAAAATCATAGAAATAGAATCGTTGATTGCTCCTCGAAAAATTCTCATTGTCATGGCCCTCTCGTAAAGTAACATTTTTCTGTTTATTCAAAAAAAAATTTTTATTACTATTTTTATTCTTTCGAGTAACTTCGGAGTAATCTTTTGGTGATTCAACTAGTTTGGAAAGTCTTTGTTCCTAATGAAGTTTGAGACAAAGAATTCAGTTGGAATGTGGTCTTCCTATTAGAAGAAACTGACGGAGATCCAAAATCTTAAATAAGAGCATTACAAGAAAAAATAAATTTGAGGACATTCTTTACTTTTCTGTGAACGAAATACTTTCTTTAGAAGTTTTCAACGAACTTTTATCAATTTCAATTTTTCTAGGTCGTACTTAAATAAGAATTTTAGTTCCAATTACAATTTTCTTAGATGGGTTTATGAAATTTTTTTATCGTGAATTATTTCGTAAACCTGCAACGTATTTTTTTTTAAATTATGAACTGCTCTTCCAGAAAATATGAAAGGTTAGTTGGGGTAAACGGAAACATTGTATAAATGCAAAACAAACTCTATTGCAACACTCTTGTGACGTTTTTGAAACCAAACTGTTTTTTCAGAAAGTATGTAGGGTAAGTTGGGGGGAAAAGGAAACATGGGGTAAATGCAAACAAACTGCTAAGGGGTTTGATTAATCTTTAATTGGCTGAAGTAATTATCGTTTCTTTTGGCTTGTTACATGATAATGCGAGAACAATCAGGCCTCATTTCTCCATTATAGTACTTCACAGAAGTTTAAGTAAAATTCAGATGATATGTAAAATTGTCAAATGGGAAATTTTCGAAAAAATGTCCCGTGCGTAACATTAGTATTATTTTTTTTTCCAGCTAACCAAAAAAATAATACTGTTGGGGAATAATACATGATTTAATATACTATCAAAGCATAACAATTATTCCTGTATTTAACTAATAGTTACTTGAATGAAATAAAAATTTAGTCTTACGCACGGGACATTTTTTCGAGAATCGCCCAAATGGTATGCAATAAGAAGACAAATGTTACTATATTGTCCTGTTCAAAATTAATCTAAACTTGCTTGCCGAATGACAAACATGTTTTTTCATTGACAAACACGTGGTCTGGTTACTTAATTTTATGCTTCAATAATTTTCTTAGCACACAAAATCAAACTTCGAAACACCAAGTAAACGGTCAAAAAAAAAAGAAAGCATAAGGGAGAATACTGTACTAGATGAGATTTCTTGCAACCATATTAAACATAAATATAATATAGCGAGAATGTTTCAGAGTAGTTTTCTGTTTTTGCAAGAAGTTTTCAGTTTCAAGAAACATTCGTAACGGAAAACAAGGAAAGAAGAAGGATTTCTTGCACCAAAACTTTTGAAAACGAGTTCAAGCGACAAACAGAAGCGCCAGCTGCCGTAGATTTCAGAGAATCTCAAATAAGAATGTTTTGGATAGCATTTGCATTTCACATCACATCCCAACACAATGGCAAGAAATGTTTATTCCTTCCTGTGCAGTGTTTACTATGAAATGTAAGGAAGAAGTTTTGGACAAGTATTTCTAAAATTTCTAACTATGTGCTCTTATACAGTCATTCGGTTCAATTAACTATTCTGTTTCCAAATGATTTCAATTTCTTGTTGTTTCCTGTTAGATAAACTTTCTTAAGAGTTTCAGAATATTTAAAATACTCTGTTAAGGCAAAAGATTCAATTTGAAAGCTTTACACTCGAAAACACTAAACGAATACGTCTTTAAAAAACTACCTTTTATTAAACTTTTTACTAAATTCTGGAAATCAATTTAAGAATAAATTTATTTTTTTAAATTGCTTTAAGTTTCCACTCATTAATTTTATTAGTCACGAAAAAGATAAATAAAAATAGTAGTGTACATTTTTTTTAGCTGATCATACGTTTTGAAACAAAGTTGTGGAAACCCTTAACTTTTCTCATATCATGGCGTCTATCTTCATCATCAACCACAATATTCAAAGAGAATATTTTGGTTTAGTGTAACTTATTTCACTAAAGCAAGCGATTTCAAAAAAAGTGCATCAAATGGCTAAATAAATTTTTCATTGGAATGAATTAAAGCTAAAGCTAATCCTGGAATTACTTTTATAAAACTACGTCATAAATAATGTACTTTAAGAGTAGAGATTCTCTTTTGCAGTTGTAGAGCATTGCTATTTGAAAGGATAAGTTTACCGTCTCAAAAGTATTCCACACATTTTTAAAAATATATTTCTCGAATATCCAGGTTTCTTTTCTTTAATCAACTTAATTAAAATCACCAGCTGAATCGCTTGAGTTTTTAAGCAATATATTTCTTTATTTATTTTTTTTAAGAACTTTCAAGTAAAAAATATTGAATAACACAATATGAAAGCATTGAATAGTCATGCTACTTGCCTTAAAATTTTGTGGCCAGCATTCTAGACTTCCTTATGAGCAAGCTGCTCAAACCATTGATTTAAAGTACTTGAACGTCATTTAAGAATAGATGATAAACAAGTAGTTTACATAGTAAAATATTTTAGCCATAAATACTTAATACTCGCTAGTGCAAAAGATGGATTAGAAAGGGGACTCCTTCCCTAGAAAGGGGGAGGGGATATGAAGAACTCAGTGATATAATTGGCAGCAATGTATGCAATAAGGCCACTAATTTTGCATTGAAAAGAAGTGTTAAAAATCTTTTTAAACTAATAAGACCAATTGCTTTCGTTTTCTATTTAATTCAACAAAATAGTTTCACTATTGCTGAATGACTAGGAAATAAAATACTTTCACTACAGTACCACTACACTACAGATTCACTACAGATAAGTACAGATTTAGAACATATATTCAAAATTTAGCGAAAAGATCAAAACAATTTAAAATTAGTTTATTTGTTTGTTATGCAGCTTAAACGAATGCTAGAAGTACTACAGTTGTCTACTCTAAATGTGACAGCTTTGGGATTAGGGATTGCAATACAGCACCAAAAATTCAACAGCGGTATTCGGTGTTTTTAAAACGTGATTCCGGAATACCGGTATTAATACCGGTACTTGAAATTTCTCAAAAATTGCTAGATAATATATTGTTTCGTTGCCACATTTCATAATTTTGTACAAAAATTGTATTATTATGAAAACGTATTGTGAACAAATATACACTGCTTGACATTGAAAATGCAACACCAAGAAGGAGTGGTCAGAAAGTGATGAAATTTGAAAAAAAAGAGAGATAGCAAGGAATAATAAATGATCTTAATTTCAAAATGATAGGCAGAATACAGAGCGAGAACGGCATCGGCTCAGTAGGATGTAGGACCACCGCAGACGGCGATACACGAAGAAACACGTCTAGGCATAGAGTCAATAAGGGTGCGGATGGTGTCCAGAGGGATGGCTCTCCACTCCCTTTCAACCATTTGCCACAGTTCGTCTTCTGAACGAGGGAGGGAGAGAGTCTGCAAACGGCGTCCAATCACATACCACACATGTTCGATTAGTGACAGGTCAGGAGAGTATGGTGGCCAGGGAAGCATCTGTGTGCATTGGAGAGCATGTTGGCAGATGAAAAGTGCTGTGTGGTCGGGCGTTATCCTGATGAAAAATTGCATTAGGTAGCCCTTGAAGGTAAGAGATTGCCACCGGCCGCAGCACATTATCCAAGTATCGCTGGGCCGTCATAGTGCCCTGAATACGAACTATAGGTGATATGGAATGGTACGCAATTGCGCCCCAAACCATTATGCCACGTTGTCGTGCGGTGGGACGTTCCACAGTTACTGCACGTATCCTCCAAGGCAAAAACAAAATTTCTTCGATAATTCTCCAGTCAGAAATAACGACACGAATATTGCCCATTCTGCAAGTTCCTTCCCTTATATCTTACTTCACGTGCGTCGAAGAGCTGTGCATTTCACATCATTTACATAACTCAGTCATGTACGTCTACTCTAAAATTTGCATAAATTCCTGAACACTCCTTCTTGGTGTTGCATTTTCAGTGTCGAGCAGTGTAAAATGAAGGAACAAATGTTATAATAAAAAAAATCAATGCTAGTAAAAAATATAATGCATCTATTGAATTGTCTCTAAGCCTGGAACTCATTTTAGTGCTCAACTTTCCTGCAGTTGAAACTACTCTTTTTGAATTCACGCAGGTCGGTGGTACTGTTAACAATGCGCGATACACCTCCTCTAATTTAATTTGCTTAAAAGTATTTTATCTTCGAAAGAATTCGGCCTATTGCATGTCATTTTTGGATAAACCAATTGTGTGTGGGTGTGTGTTACTTTCGTATTGTGTGTATTTCTACTATTTTTTTTAAATTTAAAGATAGTTGAAATTTCTTTCCTGAGAGACGATACTTTTCCAATACTAACATCATTTTCTCTTGAACAGTAGGGGTTTGTGTTTACGTTTTATTAGCCCTTTAGTTTAAAATTTACGACTAAATTTGTTCTTGTTGGCTTATTCGTTTTAGCTTTCTTTTCAAAATTCTTTGCAGTTATAATTATGTAAATATCTGAAAATATCTTGGAATTCGTGGAACATATTTAGGCTTTTTCTCTATGCAAATTTTCAAGGCAATATATAATTTCCAAATATTATCTTGCCAAGTATGAAGCCAAATAGCGAGACGGCACAATAAACCAATACTGGTGCTACCAAAATTGCAATTTGTGTTGTTGTTGTGTTGTGTTGTTGTGTCCAATCCTTCAGGATCTAGCGACAGCTAAATCAAATCCATAATTCAATGCACCCTCGCAAAGTCGAGCACCAGGAGTGGGTTGTCGCGGACATCCTCAAGAGTGAGCCCCAAGCAATCCAGTAGGTGTTGCGGGGAGGCCGGCAGCAAATGGCACTTGGGACACGTTGGGAAGACTTTACGGCCGGATTCAAATGACATGCATTTCAGGTGCCCACTGAAGAGTCTTGAGATGGCCGTTTGGTCCTGTCTGTCGGCCTTGAAACGTAATGCACCTCCTGGTTTTGGTCTACTGTACCAAGAATGAGCTGGAGGAGCTAGCCAGACATAATTGGCAATTTGTAATGCTAACAAGAAACAGTTTTTGTCAAAATTTAGTACTGTTGAGATAAATATTTAAGGAAGAAATATTAAAGCATTCCTGTAATTGATGGTTTGAATAAATTGTTCATCGGACAAAGGGGGAGGGGGGACATTCAAAATTACACTCGAAATTAACTTTCCCAAAAGGGAAAATGAGCGATTAGGGAAATGGAAAAAATAAATACATGGTGCACAAAATACTTTTGTTTAATGATATTCTATTAGTTAATGTTTCTGAAGTTAAATTTTTACATTAATAGATTGATTTCGGTTCTGAATCATGAGAAAGTAAATGTACATTTAAAATATAGGTAGATATTTAATAAGTTAAATTGTAAATTCTTGAATAAAACTACTTATTATTTTCAGTTAATACCAAAAATACCGGAATTTTCCTAGCAAATACCGGTATTACGAAATTGCAAAATTGCTCAAAATACCGATATTCGGTAAACCGACATACCGGTATTGCAATCCCTATTTGGGATACAAAGATTTTAATAACAATAATTAATAACAACAATAAATGAATCACGCAATTTCATAAACTTATCAATTTAAATCATCTATATTTCGTTTCAAACAAACAATTTTAATTCTTATCTTTATGTATTGCGTCTATCTATCAAAGTGACAAAATTATATGTTATATGAGTAACAAATGAGGCAGTGTAAGTGTACAAATACGAGGAGAACCTATCCTCTGCATTGGGGCAAGGCATGGTACTGGAATCCGCGGTAGGTGTTGCTGTACAGCATGGTTTATAAAAAAAAATAATGAAAGCCTCCCTAGGATCTGAATTATAAATGCGTTTTATTTAAAAATTTAAAAAGCCAATCCACGTTCATATGCTTCTCGTTGTTCTTGCAGAGGTGACGTGAATTGGCCACAGAGAGCGAGAAAATTTGATCAAGCTATACTTTTTCTCGTAAGGTTTCCTGAAGTCGCAAGTCTATCCAAATAAAGTGAAATCGACTGATGCCCTCAAAACCAATGTAACCCTGACCATCACTCAATTCAGCCGGATCTGTGCGACAGAGTCACTGAAAATTGAAGTATTCCGATCTGTGCCGCCGTGAGAAGTCGTGGCGAACATTTGAACGATTTTAATTTACGAACAAGATGACACGCATGGGTCCTTCAAATATAAAAAAGAATTTTTTCAAAACCTCGCACACTACTTGCCTTATTCCTTTTCAACATCTACCTGCGTTTATTGAAAGACCCTTTATATCGTGGAGTGAATGCTACAGTTAGGTAAAGACAGTTCTATTTTTTTAATACCGCTTCGAGGAAAACTCAAAAATTTAATGTTCTTTCATTAGTTTGGACGGATGTGATGGCTTGATTTTAATGTCAATTAAGTACCATTTCTAAATATTGTTTAACTACAAAATCGCCCGTCAAGATATGACGGGTGAAAATTGCGTTCACATTTGAACGAAGCCATTGACTGTTTGGGGATATTTTGATAGTTGAAATTGTAACCCTAACTCCAGTGGATTAACCCTAAACTCCAGTGGGTAGCGTTCATTGTTGACGACCTTTTTCGTTTTTTCATTTCTTTGAAATGACAGTCTTACCAGTAAAGCAGTTAATTACCGGATCCAGTTCAGTCTTGTCACAATAAAACCTTTCCATGTATTTTAAACATTGCCAAAACATATTATCAAATTATCATGCGGTGGCGCGAGTTTCATTGTTGATGACGTCAAGAATGATGACGTTTTAAATATTTTAAATTGCGCATCATTTGCAAAAGCCTTTTATGATTTCAACTCTAAAGAATGGGGTGATTTCCTTCAGTCAAAAGTACTACTTTTAGTCATTGAAATGGATAGAATGAGCAAAAAAAATAACATGGACCCAGAAAATACTTTCATTTTCCAAACAGTTTTTTTTTTTTAATTAATTGTTTTAAATGTCTGATTTTTCGAATAAGGCGTGGTCTTCATGACGTCACAAATGACGCACTTTGCCGCATCCTTCTACTACGTTTCCACGTTATGATAATCAAGCAGCGAATTAAAATTGCGCTCTACGCTTGCTACCAACCATATCGTTGCCAATACACGTGAGTAAAAATGCGAATTAAATATTTTGGACCGTGAATGGCAACACTGAATGGCATTTCATCATTTGTGATGTCATCGGCAGAAGCGTTAAACGATAAAAGAGCACCGATTTAAGTAATTTTTTAAAAATATTAAAAATGGTCAGATTCTCTGTTTTTAAGCATGCTCTTTCCGAAAAAAATACTTTTAAAATTTTGGAAACGACCCCATTACGCCATATAAAAGCACCGCTACGATACACTCTTCCACTATTCATTGAACAGCTACAATCAACAGTCACCATTTTCGTTACGATTCCTTCTCTTAGCGTATGGAACAACCTGGGACGCCCGGGGAAAGTTTCATTTATTATGCATTTATCTTCCGCCGCAGCAGCACATATTCAATTACCCGCTTCCTTTCAAACGCAGTGCTTTCCATTCCTATAAATGTCCTTTTTCTCCGCGGCAAAAATAACATTTTCACTGACAAAATGTCCCACTGTTTGTTCTGGGTCCAGACTGCGACGGAGTGAATGCATGACATATGCATTGCTACCTTATTGGAAAGCAACTGCAGATTTACTGCGGTAGAGGAATTGAATGACTAGCCATAATTTTGTCGAACTGTGAGAAAAGAGCGGTGAATAAAGACGCAGTTGGTTTTTCATGCAGCAAAATCCATTAGTATGAGAAAATATTCGTGGTACATATCATTTTTTGTATAGAAAACAGAGATTGAGTAACAATCATTGTTCACAATGATATCAAATATATAAACAGTTTTGAGAGGTTTTAGTACATGCAGAAGAACCTTGTATATCCGACACTAGTTTATCCGGATATCTGGTTTATCCGGATCAAATTTGTAGAGTTAAAAAAAAAATACATATGTTTTGATGAAAATTCCAAATAATATCAAGAGTTTGTTGGTTGTATCAATCGTAATTTGTTGATGGTATCTATCAAGATATTTGCTGAACTCATTTTAGGTACAAAAAATGATTTCTTCTAAGTTTCTCTGGAAATATATTCTACTGTTTGCATTAAGAAAAGTTTTTTCTTTGTCCATATCAAAAGCTGTCTCTGACAAATGGCGTCACAGTTCCAGATATCTCCCGCGCCCCATCCTTTCCCCGGAAAGCCATCCTACGTCCTTTCAAGCGCAGCTGGCGTTGCATGTCACTCGAACATATCTTCTTGTCCAGAATGGGATATGGCTCTTAGAAAGTTCGAGTTCCATCGTCATTCTTCACCGTCGGAATGATTCGAGAATGCATTCACCAAAACTAAATAACTTTCACTTTCGCAGCGACGTTGCCATGCAAAGCTCCTTTCTTCTGCAATCGATAAATCGCAAAAATAACTTTAGTAATCAATATTTATATCGTCGGCGTTATGGAAAAAGTCATGATGTTCACAAAAAAAGATGAATCACCGCAATGAATTTGAAGCTCTAGACTGGGAATTCTGAATAATATTTATTTATTTATCTATTTAAAATTAAAACCCCACCAATCACCACCGTACCTACCCTGGTTAGGGTTAAACCAGATGTGGTGATTGGGGGGAAAAGAACAGTTCACGAGCGACCAAGCACTTGCTGGAACAATATCTTGAATAATAGCCACCTAGTTAAAGTCGTAAATAATGGTAGCCCCTTTCGCACTTTTTAAAAAAGTATTCTCGCAGCGCAAAAAGCATACAACCTACTCGCTATTATTAGTAAAATAAACCATAAACTAAAAGGTTATGATGCTCTACAAAAACACAAACAGAATTTCACTTTTTTTTTTTTTTTTTTTTAAATTTAAGTATAGCACAACAATATTGTAGGCAATTACAACTAAAGGAAAGCAAATGTAAGAACTCTTTGGCTTTTTTTTTTTTTTTTTTTTTTTTTGGCCAAAACACTTTTGTCGCTTGTCACGATTATTTTTCAGGGATTTTGGAACTATTAAAGGTCGTAAATGCAAAAACGAATCTTTTACTTTTTTTTTTTTTTTTTAATCGTGATCATAAAAACGGAACTTTTTTCAATACAAGTAGATGTTAAAATGTCAGGAATCATTGATTTTGTTAATTTAAATGAAAATATTCGGTCTGAAATGAACAACGAAAAAAAAAAGTTTTATTTGTACAAAATCAGGATAAAAACGCTTACTTCCAGAGACTCAAGAGAACAACTCAAATAGGAATAAAGTCTTGTTTTCATAGCATGATATTATTTTTAACAAAAAAGAAACACATGATGGGCACTTTTAGTGAATAAATTCTTTTGTAGCTGTTTTCAAGGAGACCGCTAATCTAGAACTTTAAAGGAATTAGACTTCTCAGTTAGTTATTTCATGATGTACCAATTATGCATTTTAAAAGTTGAATGAAAAAACTTGCTCTAAGGGTCAGGACGTCTCTAAAACATCATTGGTCAAAACTGAATTGGCTATTGGGGCCATTGGTCAAAACTGAAATTTTGACCAATGACTCAAAACTTAGTTTTGCACTTAGTGATCTATGACTGAACATTGTGACTTTGCTATGAGAGTGTATATGGATCTCTTAGACGGAAAATTCACTAAAAACGAAACAAACCAATCTTTACATTTAGTAACTAAATAGGTGATGTCATTGTTTTCCGCTACTATTTCGTGTGTTCTTTAACGGAACGTTTCTCGAGAGAAAAAAAAACTTTCAGTTCAGAAAGAAATCAGTTTTTATTTATCTTTCAAAAATTATTAATCTTATTCCTTAACCTGTTCAGAATAACCCACCAGTCCGTCATATTTTTCATATTTCAAAAAGTTACATTTTTTCAGAAAAAACATTGTAGATTGTTAAACTAAGTCTACCAACTTATATTAAATAAATTTCAAAATACTATCTTAATATAATGCAGCAATGAATATCAAGAAACCTGTTCTGTATGTCACTAAATGCTAATTAGTAAGCTAACTTAATAAAATTATGCTCTTAATATTTTTTCCTTCCTCCTGGCTTACTTTTTATCTACTAATAAAAAGTATGAAATTATCATTTCATTGTACATTTATCAGAAGAGGGTTTTTTTTTAAAAACAGCTGAAGAAAACCAATCTTTTTCTTATTTTTCTTAAAATATTGGCTCAAGACTTAATAGCCTTTACTAAGAAAATCATAATCATAGAAAAAATCACTCAAAATTAACAAGTTTGAAGCAAATTTATATACAGAAATAGCTACATTTTCCCCAAACCGATTAGGGATGATTAGTATTGATTTAAATTGTTCCATAAAATGAAAAATGAAAATACGAACAATGGACTATACATTTGAAAAGACATTCTTCCGGGCAACTCGCAAAAACGCAAGCTATTTAAATGATAAATGTAGAGTTTTGCCAAAAAAAAAAGTTGTATAGTTAGAGGTGTAATTTTGGAGGGAGCATAGTTAGCACATGTAGCGAAATGTCAAAAAATTAGGGAAGAAATAGTTATTTCAAAGTTTGGAACGCGTGCATGCAATATTCATCAAGAAGATTTTGAATGTTAATCGCTCGTTGAATGCTGTAAATCAGAGATTCCCAAACTTCAGACCTCTGCGGACTCCCTCCTTGAAAAATTACGAACTTCGTAGACCCTCCCCCCCCCCCCCCTCGTGCATAAAAATGGTTTTATACAGTTAAATCTATTTTTTTTCTAATATATTTTTACGCTTTTTTTTCTTTGAATTTATTTATTTATTGTTCTGTATGTTTTTCAGAGCTATTGTCTGGTTTCCATTTTTTACATTATTTTGAGTTATCCAAATAAAACTCTATTAGAAATTCAATTAGGAATAAAAATTTATCACCAAATTTCTTTAACAAGTTTACTAATAAGTATGAAGCTCTGAAGTTAATGAACAAAAACACTGTTTGCCTAGTTTAAGTGCGTTAATTTTTCTATAAGATGTATTTTTATGGCGTGTTGGGATTTTAATTATTAACTATGGTTCGGGCAAACCTACCTTGGCAGTGACGTAATGCTGTGATTAGGATCTGCGTTGGGTTCTCAATCTGCGTTGCGTTTGCATTTTACTTAAAACAATTTTGTAACAATAAGAACTTTGTCATGTACACAAAATTAAATAATGTGTAATGTTAGTGCCAAAATTGAACCAACGCCTGTTTTCATATAGGTTTACATTTGTTCGTAATTTCATCCAGAACATAGTATTATTTCTTGAGATATAGCACTCACAATGAAAAAGAAAAAAAAACATTCGATTGCACCACCCCCTTTCCAGCTATTGACGCCAAAATAGAATCGGCTCTTGCACCCTTGTACGCTGTTCTGTTGTTACGTAATGGCACCAAGACGCAGAGCAGTTGGGGAATTCCGGCTGGCCACCGGATACGACTGCCTTCCAAACACCTTTACAGAATCGGAGTCGTACCTTCCCCATCATGTAATCTGTGTGGCTTTGGAAAGGACATGGACCGCGCCCACCTACTGTACTGTACCGCACTTTGTAAGACCTCCCTCGCTATTGAGAGGCTAGAGACAATATAGATCAATAAACTTTGTTGCGGCATTTTTTTTTCCTCTGTTCCTCTTTTCTTTCTTGTTTCCTGTTATTTTCATGTTGTAACTGTTCATAATTTGCCATTGGAAAAAAATTTCGTTCGATTTCATGCGGTAGTTTCTACAGTAGAGCGGCCTCAAAAAACGGGTCACACACATCCGAACGCACACACACAGATAGATGACACTTTCCAAAACTGGTCGAATGGACTTAGCACATCTCAAAGCGTTCGAATACGTCAAAATTCTAAATTCGAAAATCTGCACGAAACCAACTTTTTTTCTCTAAATTATAAAAAAAGAAAATAATAATAAAAATACAACATAGCACAAAAACATTTTTCATTTTGAAGCGTAATCCTTATTTTTTCTTCTTTTTTTTCAATTCAAAAATTAATGTTTCTAAACTATTTCAGAGGTAACGCATTCCATCACAATTGGTGCAGTTCATCTAATTTAATTTTCTACTAATATCACAGCATAAACTACTTCAACAAACTATTTCAAAATAAAACCATTCAGTATTTTAGCACTGTTTTTTAACCAACGTATTTTTAATTCTTTCCGATTTATTTGCTACGTTATAAAACGTTCCTTGTCCACTACAGTTCTAGTTAAAGGAAAAAGAATTGTTATTTTCTGATTCAATAAACACAAATAGTATTTTTTTATCCATTGATTTATTGACGAAAAACTACTTACGTGAAATAAAAGGGAAATCTAACTTTATATTTTTGACTTTGGAATAACAAGGAGCTTATTTAAAACTTCAAAACCGAAGCAATTCTTCGAAAACTCTTCATTATTTTCGTTCTAGTTTATCCGCTGAAGGAAGATTTGTTTCAAAACGGTACTGGTTCTTCATTGCAGTTTTTAAGGGTTTTATATATTTCTTTTTTTCCTTTTATTGCACTACGTATCTAAAAGTATTTCTTTTTAACAAAGCAATCCGTATAGAAACTGAACATGAAAGGTGCATGGAAATGTTATGAGTATTTTGTTTAGTCCAATGCAAAGGATTTGAAATTTCTTATCGAGAGAGCCCACAAAAAATCGTCCACACAAACGCAGGCGCACGTACAAACGAACATTTTTGCAAAAATTGGTTAAACTGTACTCAGCACACCTCAAAACGTGTAAATCCGTTATCAACTGATTACTAAATCTTGTTATTATTGTTACTAATGTCGCTCGGTAAAGTGAGCCCGAGTAGTATTTGACGAGAAAGTCCGAAAAAAAAAGTTCACACAAATGCAGACGCTAATGCAAACGAACATTCCAAAAATTGGTCAAAACGTACTCAGCACACCTCAAAACGTGAAAATCCGTTATCAACTGATTAATAAATCTTGTTATTGTTGTTACTAATGCCGCTCGGTAAACTGAGCCCAAGTAGTATTTGATGAGAAAGTCCGCAAAAGAAGTTCACACAAATGCAGACGCTCATGCAAACGAACATTCCAAAAAATGGTCAAAATGTACTCAGCACACCTCAAAACGTGTAAATCCGTAATCTGATTAATAAATCTTGTTATTGTTGTTACTAATACCACTCGGTTAACTGATCCCGAATAGCAATTGCTACTCGACTTACGGCAGCGAGAAACGGCTACTGTTTCAACAAGCACCATTTAGGTGGAAGTCCGTAATTGGCTCAGGAAAATCACGATAGATTTAAGCACCATCTATCAACATTTCGAAATTTATAACCAAACTAGAAGCCGAACAACTCCTGGCCCAGCACCATCGGAGGTATTAATTCACTTGGAGGTTTTCATGACCACGTCATAGTCCGCCAGTGGACACGGAGGATTTTCCACCGGGTGGCATCAAACCGGAACTCTCCAGTTAAGTGCTCGGTGCTATACCGGTGCTATAACAACATTTAGTGGCCCACCAAATGTTGTTAAATTTTCTATACCATTAAACATAAACTTTCCCACGGCTGAAGTGTCATAGTGTGAGTTTCACAAAGCATCAACATTGAAGCTTTTACTGTTTTGTCACTTAGTTCAGATGATTCTTCTTTTATCAAATTATTTAACAATTATTAAAAGAAATTTTTGTAAAATTCGGAACCTTTTGTGAAAGTCGTATTTTGAGCACAACTGAAAAACATGACCCACATGTGGTATAGTTGATACATTTTGAAAAAATAAAAAATAAAAATTTGTGTAATAAAAGATTTGCCAACAGAGGTGTGGAAATCATTAATTAATAGGAAAAGAATAATAGTATTGCATTAAATTCTATTTTGATGCATAACACAAGAAAGAAAAATGAGAAAAAACAAAAATGTTTCATGCGTATCAAGCAATATCCGGTCACCTCTTTTTTTTTTACTCATTTTTCTCCACTGCAATGTTTTCGAAGGAATTAAACTTCTTTTATTCTACTGAAGGAAAGCATTTTCGCCAAAGCGCAAGTGTTTTTTTACTAATAACATTTTTTTTTTTTTTTGCACAACTATATGCATTTATTATCTTTTTTTTTTTTTTTTTTTTTTTTTGATTTAATGAAATCGATTTTTTTCATGATTTTGTCTCAATTGCTGTTTTGAAACATTTCACTATGGAAATTATTTACTATTTATGAATATTTTATGGTCATTAAAAGACAGTTTTTTCGGTAGAAACTGCGTGGAAATGGACCATTAACGTATTTTTCTAGCAGAACGTATTTTATCACCCCATAAATTCTCCTTCATGTTCTGCTCAAATAATAAACCACATTTATGTTTTTGTAACAAACATTGTCAGGTCGGTTATGATGAGCAAAACAAAAAATTTAAACTAAAGATTTGATTGTATTAAAATAAAAGAATAGATTATTATTCATTGATGATGTTGGGGAACATAATGTTAATTGCGTGGAAGATGATGTAAAAATTCCTCTTTTTAATGTTTAAAGCAAAAACTCCGCTTTTTATGTAGGAAATTAGTATATTTTGGAGCATTAATGTCGCAAATTGTAATATTTTTGTTCTTAAACTGCTTGATTGCATTGATATATCTCTAATACAAATAGTGAAATTTATGTTGTTTTCATGAAAGCTTCAGAACATGAACTGTAACAGCCAGGTGACATTTTAAGATGATTCAGAAACATAAAACAACTCATATTTCAAATCTGAAATGCACACGCGATTTAAGCAAGAAATGCAAGTACGAGGTATGTTTTTAAAATAAGTACCGTTTTGAAACAAAACGAAATGGTGTGTGCATCACATGACTTCCTTTTACGCCAATGTAATGATAATAGCGAGTTGGAGTAAGCAAAGAAACACTAAAAATATTTTCACTCTTAGTTTCTTGCGAACCGAAGCAAAAAAACACTTTACACTGATTTATTTCCCCATTATTAGCAATTTTAATGTGATTCAGTTGTTACCTCTTTAAATATCACCAACATTGCCGAATTAAAACCAGATTTAAAGTTTTTTTTTTTTAAATCCGCCAAATTTATCGCCAAGTTGGCGAAAAAACTTGGCGACGCCAAGTGTTTGACAAATTAAAACACCACTTGAGTTAGCATTGAAATTAACAAGGATCTTCCCACAAAAAGGTGTAAAAGAACCCCTTAGGAACATCCGAATGCAACCAAAAGGGAAGGTGCTCAACTAGACCCCACTAGGAGTCTACGTATCAAATTTCAACTTTCTAGGACATACCGTTTTTGAGTTATGCGTGATACATACGCACATACACACATGCGCACATACACACATGCGCACATACACACATACGCACATACATACGTACATACGGACGTCGCGAGAAAACTGTGTGTAATTTACTCGGGGATCGTCAAAATGGATATTTCGGGTGTCTGTACGGTCGTCAAAATGGATATTTCGGGTGTCTGTACGTTCCTGGGTGTATATATATATATATATATATATATATATATATATATATATATATATATATATATATATATATATATATATATATATAACCACGTGTGGTCGGGTAGGAAAAAAAACTCAATATTAATTCGGGGGTGAGCAAAATGGAAACTAAGGAAGATTTTTGAGTGAAAATTTTTTCGCGAATACAATACTTCCTTTTTTGTAAAATTAAGTAAATGAAACAATTACAGATAGAGCAAGATAATTTATAAAAATCTACCAACCTACGCTATTTTTCGACATTGCTCCCGTGATTTTCCAAACCTTTGTCATAGCGTGGTACAGGTTTTTGTGTACCTATTCGCAGAAAATTGCCACCTGTGTTGTCAACCATGGGGACTTTTTACACAGCTTTACCTGGGACGCTTTTGAAAATTCTCCGGATTACCCATGCTCGCTCGCAGGAATTTTAATTTGTTTTGGCATCTAAAGCCTTTCCTTGGCGGTCGATGGAACATCAATGATGAGCTCAGAGAACATGTTACCCCATAGTTGACTACACAGGCGGGAATATGCTATGAATAGGTTATCGAAATCTTGTACAACGTTATGACGAATGCTTGGAAAATCACGGGAGCAATGTCGAAAAATAAATGAAGGCTGTTAGATTTTTGGGCAAATAAATTTCTTTGCTCTATCTGTACTTGTCCTTTTTACTTCTTTTTGCAGAAAAGGAAGTATTGTATTTGCAAAAAAATTTTCACTCAAAATTCGGCCTTAATTTCCATTTTACTCCCCCCCGAATGAATGTTGAGATTTTTTTTTTCAACCCGACCACACGCTTATAAGTGCCTAAGAACGTATAGACACCAGAAATATCCATTTTGACATTCCCCAAGTTAATTACAACGACGTTTCTCCTGATGTACGTATGTATGTATGTGCGGATATGCATATGTGCGGATATGCATATGTGCGGATATGCATATGTGCGGATGTGTGTATGTGCGTATGTATGTCGCATAACTCAAGAACGCTATGTCCTAGAAATTTGAAATTTGGTACATAGACTCCTAGTGTGGTCTAGTTGTGCACTTACCTTTTTGTTGCATTCGGATGTTCCAAAGGGGATCTTTTACACCTTTTTGGGGGGAAATCAATGTTAATTTCAAAGCAAATTCAAGTGGGGATATAATTTATGCAAACACTGGGCAATATATCGCCAAGCTTTTGGTCGCCAAGTTTTGTTGCCAACTTGGCGACAAATTTGGCGGTTTTGTTTTTAAATCTGGTTTCAGTTTGGCCGTTATTGGTGATATTTAGAGAGTTAACTATTGAATTACATTAAAATTGCCAATAATGGGGAAATAACTTTAAATTGGTGTAAAAGGAAGTCATGTGATGCACACATCAGCTCGCTTTATTTCAAAATGGAACTTACTTTCTGAACGCCCCTCGTATATTGATACCATAAAAACTTCGCGTCACCCTGTGTCTCACATTGCGGCACCCTAGGGTACCTCCATTTTCGAAACCCCTGATCCATGGCTTTAGCAGAAATATCATGAAGCTGCGGCATACGTCACAGATTCTCCAGAAAGTCTACAAATTATTTCTTAGTTGGAAAGCAAAGAAGAAAAAGAAAATAATTAAAATAAAAGAAAATTTTCGATTAAAAATTTATCTTACATTTCACTTTCAGAATTACATGAAGATTTATTCCGTATTTTCTTGAATAGAATTCATAGATGGCGTTTACTTGTGTTTTTGAAATTTAACATATTACTTAATGCATTGTAAGAAATTATATGCTCCACGTGGTTATATTGCGTAAAACGTGACAGGGATCCCAAGATTAATAACTCGGGATCTCCATAATTGCGCAATGGGGCTTTCCGCGAATGCCTACTGCGCAGATGCATGAGAGCGCCTGGGTCATATGGCTATAGACAGTCATGAAGGCATGACTGCAAAAAAACCTCCTGACCGAATAGCCGGATAAATTTATGGCATATCTCTTGACCGCTATTCGGGAAAAAGGGCAAATTGGCTGCCCATCATGTATATTGTGAGTAGAAAAATAAATTAGTTTGTGTGTGTTATGAATCTGGTCTCCTCAATTCTCTCCCTCTCCAAAAGTTTGATTTATGACGAATGTGACAAAGAAGAAGGGGCGAAAATCCTCTTCATGCATTTCTCGGTAATGATTTAGATTTTTACAATTGATCTAAAGTTGATTTATCTTGCAGGTTTTTCTTGTAGTCTTCAGTAAGCGTCGCAGACTGATGAAGAAAGTTCCGCTGCTGGGGATAGCGGTAACCTCATTAGAACCAAAAAAAGAAATGTATTTCCGTACCAAGAAGCAAAAAAAAAAAGTTATTTATATCCACGATTACAGTTCAAAACTTCATCAATACTTCATCTATTCAAAAAGTTCATGAGACTTGAAAAGTGCAATGGTATAGTTTTTTCGTCCGTTAAATACGAAAAACTCCTAAATCACTACTTAAAAATCCCCTTCAAAAAACCTATTAAACCATACTTCCTAAAATTCCAGTTCTCCTAGAATAAAACCCTGTCAAATCCTAACTGAACCGCTTGATATAACTTCGGATTGCTTAAACTATAATATTTCAAAGAGCAATATTATTTTGAGACACGAAAGAGGAGTATGATAGATCGAATTTAGGACTCAAGATTTGAAATAGCTTTATACACCATTGTCAACAAGAAAGATAAATTTCTAAATCTTTAATATATTTTTTTTCTTTTTGTCTGAGGGTTATGGCTTGTAGAATTTGAAAAGGTACGACTCCCAAAAAATATTTTTAAACTGGAAGACGGAGGAGAATCCATTTCGTAAAAACACACACTGAGTCATATTATTTCAATGCGAGTCAAAAAATTGAACTACATTGTTATTTTTTTTTTTTTTACGTTATAGAAATGCCTATTCGAGATTATTTTTCTAGATGAAACATTTTAGATTTATTTTATTATTTGAGATTATAATTTTTTTTTCTTTCTACTTTTTCTTCTTTCTTCTCAAACTAAGGGATCCGTCCCCAGCTCGTTGCCGCTCGCCAAATTCTGAATATTTCTCCGCAATCTTATTTGGTTCATAAAGATTTAATGTATCCGAATCAGATTAAAATACACGTTACGATTAGAACAAAATAAAAATCACGCTCCACTTACTGTAGAACAGAATTCCTTTGATAAGTGGAACCCTTTTTTAGCATTCATTCACTTTTTCCCCAGAGCCCCTGCTTCATCTTCAGCAATATAGTTTGAATGCAACATGCAAAAAAACTTACTTTCTGTAAATATGAGAAATATACTAGATAATAGAGAAAATGTATGAAACTGGGCAAAGGTGTAAATATGGACACCCCTCCCTAGTGGCTGAGGAAGGTGCTGAAAACTGTTGGCAAGAACTGTATATGGTGCCATTTACTAATATACACTGTGAAAAAAATTCCAAAACGTTACTGGGTATTTCCGTGTCACGTTTCGGGATTTTAATGGTTTTTATCCACTTCCTGGAAAAATTAAGTATTCTCGACAAAAGGTTTCCTGAATTGCTACAAGTCACAAGAATGCAGACATTTCACTGTTGTGAAAAATATTTTTAGCTCCCAGTTTAAAGATTAATCGAGCGCATTTATAAAGTGTATCCGGCTTTACTTCAAATACGGCCCGTCCATGCTAATTAAACTCCCAATGGGAGAGCAAAAGTGTGGACTGCATTGCTTTGCTAGATTTGCAGGCAAGTAAAATTCTCGTTACTTACTTGCAATTCTGGCATAGCTTTGGCCATGTTTGCAATAATGCTCTGTTAACTTCCTCGATAAATCAGAATGATGCCAAGATATTATTTCCACGGACACGACTGGTTTTAAACGGGAAGATTTGTGAATTTTTCAGGAGACTTCCAGGATAATATCAGGAAGGTTACCGAATTTTAGCGGAAAAAGTTCCTGGAATTTGCAAGATATGTTATTGGCAGATATTGGGCACATTTTAACAACAGTGAGAAGTCTGCATTCGTACAACTTGTAGCAATTCAGGAGACTTTTTGACAATGATAATTGATTTTTCCAGGAAGTGGGGACCTTTGAAATCCTGAAACGTTACACGGAAATACTCGGTCAAGTATCGGATTTTTTTTTATAGTGTATTTTTTTTTCTTGTTCTTATGTTTAGTTAATGAGAACCAATCCTAAGCTTGCATTTAGTAACATCAAAAGCTTAATAAAGAAAATCCTTAAAGACACTTTTCACGAAGAACTCAAAAATCGCAACAGCAATAAACCATGGTTTGAGCTGATTCTGAGGGTCCCTAATTGGCCCTAAATCTGTCGCCATGTTTCGTTTATTATCTAGCCATGATTGCCTACGAAAACATCTCTGTCGTATCAACGTAGTTCCTGACCCTTTCTGCACTTTGTGTGATCTCCACGAAGTAATGGACACGCCTCATTTGTCCAGATGTCCTGCTCTCCCTTGGACATCCATCTGGGAACGCTATTGGATTGCTCGTTTTCATTTATAGTTTTGTTGTTATCATTTTGATATTCAACTGTCTTTAAATGTGCCATTGGAAATATAAAAAAAAATGTTTAGTTAAAAACAATTTCACAGTGATATCCGGAAAGCGGAGATCTACTTTCTGAAGCGCAGCTTAAATCATGCACGCTTTTAGGTTACATGTCATAGTGACCATCTTTTTTAGGTGCAGTTGATGTAAATATGGGCCCCCAAGTAAAAGCTGCCTATAATTATATCATCTCTTTTTTAAAAGAACAAAAAATGTTTCTCCATCAGTGCAACTTGCATCTTTCGTGGCGGAAAGTACTGTGAAGACACTCGGGGAGAGGTGTGGGTGAAATCTATTATTTGCCAAATTAAGGCCCATTTAAAATGTGCCAGGGCAGAAAGTGCCAGTTGTCCACGTGATTAATGTAAGTATTTTTTTCCCTCTTGAAATAAATAAATTATCTACCGTTTTGCATAGCTTTATCCAGTTTTTTTAAATTATTTTTGGTGATTTTTTGGAAGAGGACCCGTAACTACACCCCATTTTTGTTGAGGCTATTTTTAAAGCTTTTTCTAAATCGTCGTTTTAAAAATAAAATCATTGAAATTAATCATTGATTTGCCTTCTCGCATTTAGGAAACTTGTTATAGTTGTTAATGAAAGACAAAAATCTGGAATTTTTCGAATGGAAAGTAACTTTAAATCAAAAACAAAGGATGGTACCCTATTTACACCTTTTCCTCTATTTGTCATCAAAAAGTAACAATTTTTTTTTTCAAGTTAATAAATGCTATTCAAAAAAAAAAATTCTTCGTGTTCTTATAATAACATAGACGCAGGCTGTACCTTTACAATAATTGAAGTTAGAGCTCACAACTCATTTTGATGATTTCTGTGCTGTTCATTCAGAAAATATTGATTGAATACTTCATTCCAATCATATTTTTACTAATTTTTTAAGTGACTAATTTAAAAAAAAAATTTCCCTTAATGTTGATTAACTACGGACATGTCGACAACATTAGAAGTATTGTAATGCCATGAAATAAAAACGGTGAGTTTTTGAACTTTAGTAAGTTTCATTTATTAAGATTTATTAAAATAAATTATATTATTTATTATAATAAATATACTTGCAAAAACCGTAATTAAACTAATATCTGTTCATTTTCTACCGTTAATTATTTCTCTTTTGTCGTATTTGCCCTTAATATTCTGAACAAATTACACCCAAGTATGAATTGCACATCCTTCATAAAAGTATAGACAGAAATCTTTCTCTCAAGATTTCAATAGATCTTCGATCAAAGCGACACGCATTGAGCTTGTTCCATCTGATATCATTTGCCGTGCACTGGGAATCTGTTTCAGTTTAACAAACTTCGTGCATAAGTGATCAATAATTTCGGGGCCAACATATTCCTAAAACAGTCCTAGTGTAACGATTTTCGATATGATATTGATCGTTGTTATAACTGCCATAATGTAGTAGATAACATCATTATTTCCGTTTCGGGTACGTGTTCGAGCAAATAGTATGGTTTTGGACAAGAAAGTCGATTTTCGCTCATGATTTGGTGCATTAAAACACTTGTTTAAATATTGAATTCTGGAAATGAAAGACAATCGAGCGAATTACTGGTAGTGGAAAAAAATTATTGTAAAAATAACTATGTTAAAGTTATACAGTGACACCTCAGAAATCCGAGCGCCGAAGTTCCGAAGCTCCAGATAATCCAAAAGGCTTGTGAATTGAAATCCTACAATTAGATTTGAAAACAGGGAAAATCAACAACTACGATTCAAAAACTAAGCCAGTCTTTGTTAGTGACAACTACATATATCAAACGTTTGGATACCAGAGTTGCAGAGTCGGAGTCATGGCACCGGACTTTTTTGGGGGTAAAGGTGTCAGAGTCGTTAGTTGAAAGCTTAAAATTTCAAGAGTCGGAGTCGATTATTTTCCCTCCAAGTCCTCAGCTCTGCCAGTGCTTGCAAAATATGAATTGGACTGATTTTGGGGTAAAGGAGTCGGAGACGGGAGTTGAAGAATTGAAATTCGAAGAGTCGGAGTCGGTTATTTTCCCTCATCAAAGTCTACATTTCTGCCAGTATTTGCGGAGTAGGAATCGGGCTGATTTTGGGGTAAGGAGTCGGAGTCGGAGTCAAAGGCTCTAAAATTCCCGAAGTCGGAGTCGGTCTGTCATTTTCCTTCCGACTCCGCAGTGTTTGTATTTTCGTTCTATATCAAAAGTTGTGAAGTAAAAATTTATTTAATCAAGTACTATACTTAATGAAAACTTTTATTGTTAATAAATTATAATTATATGCGATTGATGCGGAACATTGCAAAAAAAATTGGATATGCAAGTTTCTTCAATGAAAAAAAAAAACTTTCGACCTTCGAGTCTAAGCAGCAGTCATTCAAGAATCGGAAGCGGTTTGTAGATGTAGCTTTGTGGATGTAAAACGCCTGTATGCAAAAATTTTGCAAGTTTGCACTTTAATAATGTGAGTTTCATCATTTATTTTTTCTGCCCTAAATTAAACTTTATTTATTTGCAATAATCTTTTAGGATTAAAGAAAATCGCCAAAATATTTTTCAACAGGATATTTCGTAATCTGATCGGTAAAATCTTAATATGGACTGATAATTTAATAAACCATTGAATCTTAAAAAAATATAATAAACAATGTAAGTTATAGCAAACAAAATTCAAAATGCCTTTTTTAATTAAAGTTTGCATTCAATTTTTTTTTTTTTTTTTTTTTTTTTTTTTGTAAATTTGCTGAAGGACTATTTTTAGAAAACTGCTTACAAAAACTAAATATGACAAAATGATTACAATTTTTAATTTTGTGACGAATAATCCTTGTCTACACACATAAACGTGCTCATCTTTATCAATTTCAATCTTCACCTTTCTTACGAAAAATTAATTTTTTCGAGATCGAAGAATAATGACTCGCGTTCTTCGTAAGTAACGAGCAAAATTTCCACAAATTGCATGCGTAGAGAGATTGAACTTTGATAAATGAAAATTAAAGAAAAAAAATGTTGATTGTTCGCTGCATGTGATTTCATTGTCTTGCCTTTCTTACATTAAGTAACAAGAAAGATGTAAGTTATAATTTCATTTATTTTATTTATTTTTCCTTCCAAAAAAAAGTTATTTCCTTTATTTTATTATTCAACTTCCTTGAACAGTCTTCTTTTAATCAAAAATACTGAGTTTACATAAATAAAATGCTTGAGAAATTTTATGAGAAGAAATTAATTTAGATCCATTATTGTCATGCGAATCTTCCCATTTGTTGTTTTTTTCTCATAAAAATACTAGTTGTAGCGGCACGGCAATGCCCGTGTTATAAAATTAAGAAATCATTTGGTTCGCTTTTACATTTATAGGTAACTTCTGTTTTTCGTTCAGTAATATTGTTTTTCAAGATCTGTACATGTAGTCACCAGGATTTGAAAATTTGCTACCTACGCCTACAAGTTCACTTGTCTTTATTTCGTTAAAAATTTTATTTCTTGTGAAAATACAAAAGAAAACAAAATGAGGTTTGCATATATCCATGCACGCTTGTCACTGAATTTGACACACCATTTTCGGTTTTAGATGTTTCCAGCCATCCCGAAGTTGTCGTCAAATGTTCGCCCATTCATGACGTCACTTCTGTTCCACGATTTTACGACCAATGATAGAAATGTTACCTTCTTCCGATCAAATGTAGTAAATTTTTAGATTTGTGAATTTCAAAAATGTTTGTTTTATTTATTGAATGTAAATCATCAGAACAGTTCGGTTATTAGGAAATGTAATATATGATATTTCTATATTCAATTAATAATAAATCAAGCGCCAAACCATAAGTTGTATGAACTTCAAACGAGAGAGAAAGAGCATTTGTTCCTAGAATTAACTTGGGCATGTCCATGAAACTAAGGACATCACAATAAAAAAAAAAAAAAAAAAACTTCCTTGTATCAGTAATTTTTTTTCTTTTTTATGAGGTAAAAAATACTGTATTTTTTATATAATTATGTGAAAAAAGTGTTAAACACATTTTTTGTAAGTTTCATAGGCAAATTATGGCAAAACTACTCAGTGCCCCTGTGTCGTTGCATTAGAGATTCTAAAAGTTAATCTTTTTTTTTTCACTTAGGAAACGAAATGCTATGTCTACAGTTTTATTTTATATTGAAATGTGGGATTATCTAGGAAGAGATTAGACGAACAAAGAAACTTTTAAATTGTTATAATTGCCTTGTAACATTTTTTTTTTAACTAGGCCTCATACTAATGTAATATCAGTCACAAAATTGTTTAAAAGTTTTCATTGCTAAAACAAAAACAAACCCAAGTTTATAAAAAGTCATATTATCTTCATTTATGATGATTTTTTAAATATTTATCCCTTAAATAATTAGAAATAGCTGAATTTTATTAGTTAAAACTTATTTAAAATATGCAACATCAGTCACATTTTTCTTTTCGTTAATAAACTTCAAACAAATTGTACAAATGGCATTGACTGCTGCAGAAAGGCAAAAAAGAAGGCGATATAAATTAAGAAATAAAGGAAAACATGAGAATTACAAAAAAGTAAAACAAAGTAGAAGCTGAAAAGAGTGAATGATAAAAAAAATAAACATAATGATTTTTAAAAACCTAGCAAAGTTACCAAAATTAGTTCAGAAAAAAATTAAAAAGAGAAACTAGGTGAAGAAGTAGAACAAGAGTAGAACAAATTTAAAGTATTCAAGTACCAGATTTAAATTAGCAGCTGCATTATCCCTCTCTAAAATAATGAAACCTTGATTAAATCTATTAGTCATTCAAAACGCTCTTTGTTATATCTTCACAACAGAAAACTGCAGCTGTAAAAAAAAAAGATTCTGCATGAAAATTGATAAACAGATACTCCTAATTCTTCATGTATTACATTTGAATAAAAGTGCTAAATCATCGATACATAAATGTTTCTAAATATCACAGCTTCATGCAAATTTCAGAGCTATCACCATCCGACTTGCATTCATGTTATAAAGAGTTACATTTGAGTAATACCCTTTTTTTTAAATTCAGAAGCTGTAGCAGGTGTTTAGCCACAACCCTTTTTTTGCAGTAAAGGAGGAGACATGTTCCAGCAGAACATGTTCCAAAAATGTTGACTGCAACTGGAGAACGGGTTTTTGAAGAATAGGACAAACAATTGTATCACGAGAAGTTAGATGCATTGAAATTGAAAACTAAAGGATTATTTAGTAACTGTCAAGATTCAAGCAGTAAAACGTTGAAAATAGCTTGTCAATGTGAATGAAATTAATTATTTACATGAGAAAGGAGTAAAATATTTAGCGCACTTGATGTAGTAAAGGCAAAATGACTTTTTATTTTATGAAATACATCAAAAATATAACTTTTAAAGCTTAATAAATGTACTTTTCTAGTATTTTAAATACAATTTTACAATTTTAAATGCCAATTTTATTTTTAAGGAGAAATAATTTACAATTGCAGCAATTTATTGTAAATTCAACATCAGTCGCAAAATTTTTGTAACATCAATCACGGGTGTTAAATAATTTTTATACTTTTAGCTCTTAAGTTTTTTTCAATAAAATAAAGTGTTTTCATCAAGTCTAAAATCTCTATTTTAAGGGGAAGAATTTTGTTTAGATTTTACGTAATAAGTTTGAAGAGAATTTCAAATTATATATAAGTCATTTTTCTCAATGTGTCTCTTCTCCGTAACATCAGTCACGTTTTTTTAGTCCCCTTAGTTTTACACAAAAAATTTTTCCTCAAGTCTAAAAACAAGTGTGGGGGCAGTGATGTGTACCATAGTATGATATTTTAGATCAATTTGAGAATTAAAAAAAATAATTTCAAGACAGTGCTGAATTTATAAGTTAAAAATAGAGTCAAATTGTAACGTCAGTCATCGTGTACTGACCCACTTGTATTTAAAATGTTTCAATGGCGTTTTTTCCATCATTCAGAAGTACTACTTTTAGTCACTGGAGATGATAGAATGAGCAAAAAAAAAAAAAAAAAACATGGAGCGAGGAAAACTTTTTATTTTCAAAACGTTTAATTTTTAATTATTTTTTTAACTGTCCGGTTTTTCAAATAAGGCGTGGCCCTTATGAAGTTACAAGTAATGAACTCACGCTACTCAACTGGCGCACTGAATGCTTACGCTTACTGTCTACTGCGTTTCCAGATTATGATAATTAAGAATCGAATCAAATATTGAGGTTTACGCTTGCTATCAACCATAACGTTGCCAGTACATGTGAGTAAAGAAGCGAATAAAATATAGCACTCTGCGCTAATGCTTTCAATGAACGGCATTTCATCACTTGTGATGTCATGTGCAGAAATTTAAAAAAAATGAAATTGAATCTGCGCACCAATTAAAATAATTGTTACAAATATTAAACTTTGTCAAATTATTTTTAAAATGGTCAAACCTTATGTTTTTTTAGTTTGCTCTTTCAGAAAAAAAAACTTTTAAAGTTTTGAGAACGACCCCATTGTTTGAAAAGAAGTGTAAACATTATAAATCAGAATCGACATATCAGAAAAAAACGATACCCAAGATTTTCAAAAAATGTCTGATTTTAGGTATAATTCAACTAGGTTTCTTTAAGAGTATAAAAGTAAAACAAAAGAAAAAAACCAAATGTTGTTGCTACATTTGGCACAACTAACTATAAAAAATCTTGGAGAGCTTTTTGTTTATTACGAAAAGCTTTTTTGTATATTCAGAAAGCTGCCGCAATCATCAGTTTTCTGCGCCTATTAACCTCGTTGGAAACCCCTTAAGTTCTTTTTGTAACCCTTTTATACGAATTTAATTTCAATGAGTTGAAAATTGCCATGTGTTAATCACGCGTGTCATTAGAATTTCAATAGCTACCCGTTGCGAATGCATATTGAATGAAGCTTAATTGGTAATGATTAATACATTAATTTTAATTGGTTCTTCAAGTATTAACCGTGAAAATGATATGGCATTTGAAAATCAAAAATTGTATAGGATGTTTCCAAGAAAGCGCATAAAATAAATCAATTATTAATTTAAAAATAAAACAGAGTCATTTCATGATCACATGTTTCACAGCTTTGTTGCTGTTAAATTTGAAAGATACTATTAAAATTGTCATTGGTTAAGATTTAAAAAAAAAGAAAAGAAAAGAAAGAAAAAAAAACACACAAAAAGGATTCCGAAATATTCGAAGACGTTTTTGAAAAATACGGAGAGGATTCCGTATTACTCGGAAACGTTTTTTAAAAATTCATGAGCCACAGCTGCACAATCTATTCAGAAACGTTTTTGAAAAGTATAGAAAGAGGTTTCCAAAACACTCAGAAACGTTTCTGGGATTAATAATAAGAAGATTTCGAAATACTCAGAAACATTTCTGAAAATTTCATGAACCGCAGCTGCCCGATATACTCAGAAACGTTTCCGGATATTTTTTTTTACAGTGTATACAACATTAAATAAGCCTTCAGTATGTAGGTGATTGTCGTGCATAACAAACATGCTTAAAATCCGTGCTGCTTTTTCCATCGATTAAGCACTCAGGCACAAAAAATAATAAAATGAACCCAAAAATCGCCTCAACGACAAAAAGAAAACTTTTTTCGTATGTCTTAATGATTTCATGCAAAATGGAGGAATGACTTTGCCACCCTTTATACGCTCAAATGTTAACTCATTTCATGTTTTCTTTTTCTGAGCAAAATTTATGTGAATGCATAGCATGCCCGGAACCAAAACAGGGTGACGCTGCGACGTGCAATGCAGCTATTTGAAGAAATCAGCAGACAATTTCTTAGTTGAGAGTTAGGGCCATTTCATGTGACGGAACGGGACATTTGGAGTAGTTTTGTCACTAGATTCTGTTTCATAAATACAAATAATACAAGCTAAAAATTTTGTTCCTGATGGCAACAGTAACGATTTGTCATAAAAACTGTGTAGAACATCAGAAGTTAGTCAGTTTGCAGAAAATAATTGAGCGACGTGCAATATATGTAAAAAAAAATATCCGTGACGGAACGGGACATATACGCGTCCCGTTCTGTCACGGGCATTTTATTGCATATTCTTCAATTATTTTATTTAAAAACGATAACTTTAAACGTTATAATTCTTCTGATATGTCCTTACTGTTGTTATCAAAAGTAAAATTTCTAGCTTGTATTATTTGTATTTATGAAACAAAATCTAGTGACAAAACTACTCCAAATATCCTGTTCCGTCACATGAAAAGGCCCTTTAAAGGAAAATAAAATCTCAGTTTCAGCTTATAAGTATTTGTACTGTATTTTTAAGGTACAATTGACAATTGTCAGTTAAAAAGTAGCATGTACTTGTCAACTGACGATAACTCGAATATCCTTTATTTCAAATTTTTCATTTCCGACTCTCTTGAGAAGGCGGAAACTTCCCATAACTCAACCGTTCAAGCCAATCTCTTGAGACTTTGAGTTATCGAGGACCTTTAACCTTCAAAATTTTCAACTTTCTGGAAAGAAATATATGTTATGCATAATTTAATTCTGAGCAAGTTGATACCTTATTTATTATCATACGCAAAAAACTTTTTAAGTTATTGTAAAAATACGTAAACTTTCCCCATAGAGATTGATGTTAACAGCAGCTGTTCAAGTCACTTTTTCTCTGGTGCCGGTTTCACGTTTTACGCGCATGATATTTCAGAATGTTTCATTTATATTCCCGTCAAACTTTTCATGCATGTTTATCTGGGGTTTTTTTATGATCTGAACATAAATGTTAACTAAAAATCTAAGTTAATATTTTTAAAAAAAAATATTTTTCGGACAAAATTTTGGAAAATTTTGATATTAACGCATACAATTTCAAAAAATTAAATAATTCTAAAAATAATAATAAATTTAGGTTCAGATCATAAAAATAAACCAGATAAACATGAATTAAAAGTTTTACGGAAATATATAAAAAACTTTCTGAGTTATCATAAACGCAAAAGAGAAACTGGTGAAACCGGCACCTGAGAAAAAGAGGCTTAAATAGCTGCTGTTCGTATAAATCTCTATGAGGAAAGGTTACGCATTTGTACGATAACTTTAAAAGTTTATGGTAATAAATAAGGTATCAAATTGCTCAGAATTAAATTGTGCATAACATATATTTTTTTTGCCAGAAAGTCGAAAATTTTGAAGGTTAAAGGTCCTTAGACCCCTTAATTGATGTAGCATCTTCTTTTTAAGTTAGCTCGGTTGTGCTATAGATTTTACGATTAATCCTTCGGTTTATCTTGCCGAATGTTTTTTTATATATATTTTCAATATGCGTCGCAGACTGCTGAAAATTATTCTAATACAGGGATAGCATGTATTTTTTAAAAAAATTTAACTCGATTTACGTTACGCAGACGAAATGGTAAAGACATTTACTTCAAAAAAAAATCGATTTTTTTTTAAATTTCTAGTTGTATTTTTACAAGAACTCTTAGGTGATAAAAAATTTGATTTTCTATCATAAGAAGCCACCCTATTTTGAAATTTCCTTAACAAAAAAATATTTCAAAAAAAATAAATAAATAAAGACAAAATCAGGGGGGGGGGGGATCTCGTGTCGGCGAAAGAAGTGGAGACACTAAAAAACTATTCAAGCTTTTTTTTTTTTTTTGGACATTTTATATCTTATTAATTTTTTCCCCCACTTATTTAAAAATTATTGAAAGTTACGTTTTTCACTCATTTCTTAAAATGTTTTGAAAAATATTGAAATGAGAAAAGAAGCTTAGCTACATTTAATTAAAAATAAATTTTCAATTTCGTTTCCCAATGTTACGAAGAAAATGTCTTCATTTTCAAAAGAAATGTTTTTAATTTTTAAAAAAATTTCAAAACAATAAAGATAATGTAATTTAATGCATTATGTTTTCCGGCTTATCGGAAAGTTTTTTTTTTTTCTTTTTTACAGAAAAAGACTTTTGTTTACTTTAGACGGAAATCAAATTTAATTAAAAGTCATTTTTTATTTCCGAAACTGGCACGTATACATTATGTGTCACGATGTTTAATGCGACTTAAGTAATATTTTTCGGACAAAAGATGTCAAATCAACCTTCGATAGCTTTAAAGCTCTTCTCTTAGTTTCAGCTTACAAATCCATAAAAGAAAAACATGGGGGAAAAAACGCTTTGGGTAAACAAATGTAGAAATTAATCATTCATTGTTTTCTTTTATACCAAATGTGTTGTAAAACTTGAACTAGTTCCTTTTTTCAATTAAAACTTTGGAATGAAATCGAGTTTTCACTTTATTTCAAGAGGCGTAAGTTACATTTATAAAAATAATGCGGTGGGTTTTAATTATTTTTCAATTGTTATAAAAGATGAAATACGTGACGTTTTTAGTTTTTCTTATTTCTTTGATTACCTGATAAACAATAGCAACTCTTCAAGACTTCTATTATTTCAACGAAAAGGTTATTTTTTTATTTACTGTGAAGTCATAGCATAAGTATTTTTTACAGCTAGTAAACTTATATTTCTATTAAATTGTAAGTATTGAAAATAACTTAGCAACTATTTTTTCACTTTATAAAAGTTTCTGGCACATAGAACAGTAATCTAAGGCATGTAACAACTTAATCAATAATCATAATATGCTCGGAGATGTTAAGGCATTTGTTTAATGAAAATTTACTTGTGCATAACTAATGCTCGTAAAAAATATTTTATCTTGTTGACTGCATTTCATCAGCTTAATAATTGACAATGATACCCTTAATTATCACTCAATATGTCTCAAAGCTTAGGAAACAACAATTCAACCAAAAAAAAAAAAAAATGCAGCTAAAAGTTTTTAACTCACGCCACTTCTTCAAGTTATTTCAAGAAAAATTCAGTTTGGGTTTCGTCAATACTGTGCTGCATCACGAATTTTTCGTTTGGAGCCTTTTTTTAAAAATAAATCCAAGTTAGTTTCTTAGTGTATTACTTGGGGGGGGGGGAGATTTGTAACAATAGGGTTTCAAATCTTCCCTCATACACTTATTCTAAGTCATCAATAGTGGTGTACCACTATACGTATTAAGATCTAACGCCCCTGGTGAACGTTTGGGATGGTGCCTCCCCTCCCTTCCCCCATTTCATTTAAGTTGAAATCAAAGCACCAAATGCTGTAGCTTATTTTCGGTCATGTTTTGGAGAGAGGGGTCGGAGGTTATCCCCGGACAGTTTTCAAAATTATAGTTCCAGAAACACAGTTTTTGACAAGTTTTGGAGATGTTAGGGTAAGAAGAGATTCGAAACCTCCCCCCGGAAGAATTCCAAAATAGCGAGTTTGAGTTTTGAAAATCGCGATTGTACGCCATCTTTGGAAATGTTATAGAACTGGCAATTTTTTTCACAACCGTAATTTTAATCGACCTTGACGATGTTATGGGAAGAGCTTTCTGTAGTTCTTTCACGAAGATGTTTCGAAATTGAAGCCGAAATTTTGGACTATCTTTAATAATGTTGAGGAATGGGCGGGGTCCCAAAAACTTTTCGAAGTTGTAGCTTTAAAAACGCAGTTTCATACAATCTTTGGTGATGTAGAGGGAGAAATTCGCTCCCTTTTTGAAACGCAATGGGGTTTTTTATGTTATTGATGTTTTGTATCCATTTATGTTATTTGACAAAATGTTTCAAAATGTTTTAAAATGTTTTATTTCCCATTAAGTGTTACAAATGCAGCCCATTTCTCAAAAAAAGGGATCTCGGGTGGAAAGCCCGCTACCTACTCTCCTGAATAATCCACCCATGTGCAGAAGTGTTAAACTGTGCCATTAAAAAATATCCTCTTTTTCATTATTTTTTTATTTTTTTTTCATTAATTCAATAACTTATTTTATGAATTTTTTAAGCATTGGGAATTTTAGCATTTTTTCTTCTAGCGTTATTCTTACCCTTGAAAAAAGAATAGAGTTAGAAGGAAACAATGAAAAAATTATTTCGGCAATTTACTTAATATCATAATATGTTTCCAAAGTAATCTTAACCAATTGTCTCCACTCTAAATGTTATGCTCCTGGTGGTATGCAAATTGTAAACGGGATGCAAATCATGCAGAAAAACAACAAAAACCAAACCCATTTTTATTTAAATACATCAAGTTCTCAATGCCAGGGAGTCAGTTGCCCCCTTCTGATCCCCTAAATGACGGACCTACTTAGTATCTGCATAGCCTTCACGACGCTGCATAAAAAGGTTTGCCTGAATTAAAGGCTAAAAAAGTTGTTCACTTCAAGACAGTACGTTTAAGATAGGCTTGCCAGACATCCAATCCCGGTGTCCTGGTCGGTTTACTTCACTTCCCTGTAAAAGATAAATTTGATTAAAGTACAAAAAAGTAAAAATAATTTACTGTAAAGGATTCTTTAGGATAATTACTTTGTTCTCTGTAACTTTCAATTGTAAAATTAATATTGGATGAGCTTGTGAGGATTTTTTTTAACAAGATTAAAAGCAAAAAAGACTTTCTAACAAAAAGTACTAGCCAAAGAAAAGTACATGGAAATATTGTTCAAATTTTTATTTCCCGTTCAAAGTGTTTCTTCTCGCTAAAGTAACTTATACGTATAAAGATTAGCATGCAGGAACCAAAATGTTTTACTCTCAGCTTGTGTCATTTGTTGTTTTACCCGTGTTTTTTTTTTTTTTTTTCATTTATTTATTTCTCAAGTCCATTTATGTATAGCATTGAGGAGGAACTACCCTCTAAAATCCTAAAAATCAGGAAGGAATGTGTACCTTTTAGAATACTCGTGACGAGGAGGGAGGATGCCGGTGTCCCGGTTGAGCATTCCTGAAATCTGGCAAGCCAAGTTTAAGGATACTGATACAAAAAGTGCGAAAATAATCCAAATGAACTGATGCCATGGTTTCTTCTATTTTCTCTTACTCGGTACTTATAATAGTAATATATGAAGTAGAAAAATGCACATCATGGTTATTATGTACATGAAACAACTGTTTTTCAAACTGCGTAAAACATAAGACATCATCAAAGGAGACTTCTGAAGAAGAACTGTTTTGACAAAGTGAACATTTAAAGAGAGAATGCATCTAGCCGCCATAAAAATAACCATCGCATTTCTTACGTCGAATATGTAATTCAGCTTGCGTTATCTGCGCCATTTTCCGTTATGGACAGAACGGTTTTTTCCATATCAAACAGCTTCGAGCGCTCTGCCAAAAGTTGCTTTTATTTGTTTTGTGTTTATCGTCTTCCACCTGAGCTGCATATTAAATTACGCGCTTCTGTTCGAAAGAAGAGCCATCCGCATCAATAAATGTCTTTCAGTGTTGACAAAAATAGTATCTGGAGAATAAAATGGCGAGTGTTTATTTTTCGGCGATAGTGTGATAAAGTGAGGAGAAATGTTGCATTGCTCAATCATAAACGCTCCATGATGTGGGAAAGATTTCAAAAGCAAGTATTACAAAATGGCATTTTTACTGCAGAACGAAACATTAAAGTGAATGGGAACAAAGCACTTGAAAAGGCAGTTTAATACATTATCAGTCGGAACATATTTTGTTCGTTCTGAGCTTTGGATATTTTTCCCCCTAGACATTTTACCATTGCCTTAAATAGTCTCATTGAAATTCAAGTCAAGAACACTCTTAAATGTTATTGAATACAAAATAAAATGGCAGGTATTTCGGGAAGTTTTGTGAAATGAACTGTCATTCCATATTTCATTTAGTATGTCCCTTCATAAGAGAACATTTTCATTTTTTAAAAAAGGAAGTATATTCCTTTATGATAATTCATTTTCTTGCTTTTCATCGCATTTGTAACATTTTAAAATTGTTTTAAGAAGGTATTTTGATTTATTTGTCATAAAACAATTTATGTCGACTGCTGTTGTTTGCTAAAAATGGAGGTAAACAATTGCTCACGCAATGATAATGTCAAAATACTCGAAGAAATCTTGATGCAATTTTCACTTATGTATATATTGGAGGGACGGGAAAGCAATGTGGTCTTTTTCAAACAAATTATTTTCATAAAGATTTTATTTTTAATCAACAATGTAATTATCCTCTAGAGTTGTTCTTTTTTTTTTTTTACATTTCTGCATAAAATTTTATCTCCTAAAATTTCAGCATTCTACTCTGAATGGAATATGGTGCTCAAACACTCTTCATTCTTTCGATTTTTCGGGATTTCCCACTATTTTCAAGTTTTAAGGCTAAAAAGAACAGTTTTCTGTAAAATTGATTTTTTTTTTTTTCAGTTTCTCTGATTTTTCAATGCGTAAATATAAGTTTAAATAATTGGAAACACTTTTCGGCCTACTTTCCCAGTAAAAGTCAGAGAAAGAAGAAAGAAGCATAAAAGAAGGCTTAATGCATCTTAAAAGTATCCCAAAAAACAAAAAAAGAAGTCAAAACGAATAAAATAGTTTAAAAAAATATTGAAAAATTAAAAATTGGAAAGTAGGGAATTGAGATGGGGAAAAATGCCTGTCGGTCTGTCCCCTCCTCCCTAATAACTTTTGAATGAATAGTCCGATTCGAACATTTTTTTTTTAGAAAGATCGCGACGACTACATCTCATTCCCATAATTAATTTTTGTTTTGAACAATTTTTCGTTCAATTTTGAACAGTTCAAATCGCTTAACATTAGCGCCTACGGGGAAACTGAAAGTCAATATAGATTCCGATTTTAAAGGTGAATTTACTTCAAACTTTGTTGGAAATAGCTCGTGAAGACCTACTGTCGATTCCGACAACTTTGGGGCTCTTGACTCCGACTCCCCCAACTTGGAATCTGACTTCGTAGTTTTGGAAAAAATTTATGCATGGAGGAAAAATGACTGACTACAACAATCTTAGAAATTTGACTCTGACTCCAACTCCTGTATCAAATAATAAGTCCGACTCTGACTCTGCAAATATTGGTAGAGTTGCGGACTTTTTGGGGAAATGACCGATTCCAACTCTTTGAATTTAAAATTTTCCGCTCTCGAATCTTACTCTCAAAATCAGATTGCCTCCGACTCCGACGACATGGTTTTTACTGTGAAATAAATGTTTTTAATATGTTTTGATTTTATTTTCAAGTTAAAGTTTTAATTTATGTATTCAGTTTTTGATGGAGAAATTCAGAGTCCTTTGCGTTTCTACATAAACATATACGCAGACGATTTTTTTTTTTTTTTGACAGTGAAACTATTTCTTTAAGTTGATATATTTTACTGTTTTTATTTATTTTTGACATTAATTCATCTTTATTTATTTATTTTTTCAACAGGGGAAAAACAAACGATTTTTTCGTTATGATGTATTTATTTTAATGAGCTTTTAATTTGAATTCTTTTTTTTTTTTTTCCTTTTTGAAAGCGGTTGGATTTTTTTTTCTTGATGGAAAAAATGTATTTAACTGCTTTGTTTAAAAAGTGCCGCTACTTTTGCTTGTATTTATTGTTTACGTGTCTAATTCTTTAGATGAGCGAAGCATATTTTATTTCTCAAAATCAGCTTAAAATATTAAAAAATTATGTTTGAAATAATTTGCAATTCTAGCTAATTTTGAAAATATTGATAAGATACTAGAAAGTCGATATTGGTATACGGGAAAGTAGGCTCGTTTAGTTCTAGACAGAACTTTTTGTTTATCTATTGGAGAGGGTGGTTCAAAAAATGTATAAATAAAGACCGAAACAACACCTACTTTTTTAAATGCATGGTCACTTTCATAAAACTTCAGCGTTCTACTCTTCTTCCTAAAAGATAGTGTTCTACGACTTTTTAATTTGGATTTTTTTTTTTTTTTTTGAGCAATCACGATTGCTTATTGCTTTCATTTGACTGTTTTGATGTGCTATCATTTTATTTTCTCGCCAGCACCCTCTGCAGCATCACCGTCGACCGGCTCCTCACGATGCTGCTCCTAAAGCGAAAACAGTCTCCAGGTTGCGTCCATATCTTACACACACCCGTATACATACACAACTACACACACACGCGAACACACAAATGAATACACCTACACACACAAACACATACACACGCTCAAACACATACATACACACACAAGCATACATACAGACACCTACACATACATACAGACACCTACATATACACACACGCGCACACACAAATGCATACACCTACACACACAAACACATACACACACTCAAATACATACATACACACACAAGCATACATACAGGCATCTACACATACATACACCTACATATACACACACAGCTACAAAAACACACTCATGCCTGCACACAGACACAAACACATATGTCTACACACATACACATTCCCCACCACACACAAACTCATACACACAACTACCCACACACTCATACCTGCACACAGACACAAATACACATGTCTACACACACATACACATACCCCCTACACACAAACCCCCCACACACACATAAACACACATGCCTACATACACATACATACACTCGTGATTGCGAAAAACATAATTTGAATTCAAGAGGTCAAAATTCAAATTATTTTTTTTTTCTTTCTTTGTAACATGAGATTGTTTTCAAATTTTAGATTGCGGAGAACACCTCTTAGTTCAGTCAATGAGTGCTCATAACAGAAGTGTAGCGTGCATGGAATATGCGATAATTTTTGACTTCAGAATATTGTTACGGGTAATTAGTAAATAAACGTACTAAAAGTCCCCACCCGTAAGGTGTAGGTGGGAGGGCTAAAGGTTTAAGCAAATTTTGGATTTTTCGAGAAAATGTCGAAAACGGTGGAAAAAATGCGTTTAAAGTTAAAATTCAAGCTAAATAAACTTCCTATGAAACTGTTTCTACACATATTTGTCAAATTTCCAATAATGTTTTGGGTATATGTTATAAAAAATCAATAATTTTCGGAAAAATTCTCTGTTTTTGTCAAACATTGCTCCTAGTAAGTCCCAGGATCAGTACTAATGAAAATTGTCAGGAACAAAGTTGTAAGGCTTTAAATTTCCTTCAATTTGATATGCTAGTTTGTTATATTTTATTCAACCAATCAAAAGTTGCAGAATTTCAAACAGGTACTTCCATGGCAAAAAATGGAATACTTGCCATTCGCAAATTTCAAGCTGACTCGAAAAAATCGCGCACTTCCTTTTTCTTCAATGAATTCGACAATCCTGATTGACAATGAAGTATTTGTGGATTCTTAAAACACAAATGATGTCACGCTTCCGGGGGAGGTGGAGGAGGTTTCGTAAAACTGACTTTGTGGCAAGGGGGAAGGAGAGAGTAAGAAGTGTGACATCAAGCATTTTTTCATAAGAATATGTTTTTAAAAATAAGTTTACGAAAAGTACTTTGTGACAAAGGGGGGAGAGTGTCAAAAATTCTAAAACGTTATGGAAAAAAAAACCCCGATTTCCAGTACATTAGAAAATTGCAAATGAACTGCAACAGTTGAAGAAAAATGATGAATAATGCAAAAAGTAAAAAAGTTTGAAATGAATATATTGTACGGCACTGAGAAAAAAGAAATTTGAGATTGATTGAGAGTTTAAAATTTTAATATGAATGCAATTTTTAAAAAAATGCGAAAAAGTGCACCAATACAACGTTCTAAATTGCTCACCGTTCAAAAGAACGGTCGTTCATTTTTTACGTGAACGAACGGATCCGTTTATTTTAAGGATTCGTTCTTTTTGACCCGTTCGTTCATGAACGACACATCCCTACTCCAAATACGTACTTATTCTTGTGAAGTGCCAATATTCAGCACTTCATTGGGGATATTTATAGTAAAAATAAATAAATAATACTAACAATTAAAAATATGTACATATTTCAAATTTTGTGAAAACCAAAAAATAATTTATTAATATTTTGGCATTTTAAAACTATGGTATTTATAACTATGATAAATATTTTTGATTCTATATATCTTTATACTTATCAATATTTTTTGTCTGGGACGCGAGTCACACAAACATCTTATTTATATACTTGCACACTTAAATCTGCTTTAGCGCGGTCTCTTTTGTGCTATTTTTACTTCCTTTTACAAAACGAGCTGATGTGTGCATCACATGACTTCCTTTTTGAAATCGAATGTGGTTCAAATGGGCAATGAAGTCAAGCCATTAAAATTAAAATTAGTTTATTAATGAAGTCTAAAGCTAATTACTATCGAAACATATCAAAACAAAAGGGGTTAGGCATACGCCTCAACGAGCACAGACGATGCTTTCACTTCCAAAGCAAATATACGACTTCAAAGAGGAGTGGCTTAAAATGACGAAATAAAAAAAAAATAAAAGGAAAGCGAATCAAATCATTCAATAAAAACAAACCATAAGTTTCGCTTCACTTTTAATTTAAGCTAATTTAATGATTAATAGTGCCTTGGGCTTGGAGTAAGCAAAGAAACACTTCAAATATTTTCACCCCAAGTTTGTTGCGAACCGAAGAAAAAAAAACGTTTTATAATGATTAATTTTTCCCAATATTTACAATTTTAACGATATTCAATGGTTAACTCTCTAATATCGCCAATAGTGATCAAATTAAAACCAGAACCCCCCCCCCCCAAATTTGTTGCCAAGTTGGCGAAAAGGCTTGCGATATATTGCCAAATCATAACACCACTTGAGTTTGCATTGAAATTAACAATGATTTCCCCCAAAAAAAGGTTTGAAATACCCCCTTTGGAGCATTCGAATGCAACCAAAAATTGAGGTGCACAACTGGATCCCACTAGGAGTCTACGTACCATATTTCAACTTTCTAGCGTATAAAGTTCTTGTGTTATGCGAGTTACATACGCATATAAATACGTCACGAAAAAACTCGTTGTAATTATCTCAGGTATCTTCAAAATGGATATTTCGGGTGTCCATACGTTCTTGACATATATCCACGTGTGGTCGGTTTGAAAAAAAAAAAACTCCATATTCATTCGGGGGCGAGCAAATTGGAAATTAAGGCAGGTTTTTTAGTGAAAAATTTTTCCCTAATACAATACTCCCTTTTACCAAAAAGGAAACATTGTATCTGCAAAAGAAAAAAAAAAAAACAAATCCAATTTGCTCGTCCCCAAATGAATATTGAGGTTTTTTTTTCCAATCCCACCATACGTGGATATATGCCTAAGAACGTACAGACACCCGAAATATCCATTTTGACGAATTTGTTATGTAGACTCCTAGTGTGATCTAGTTGTGCACCTCCTCTTTTGGTTGCATTCGTATATTCCAAAGGGGGGTCTTTTACACCTTCTGGTAGGGGAAAATCATTGTAAATTTCAATGCAAACTCAAGTGGTGTTATAATTTAGCAAACACTTTGCGATATATCGCCAAGTTTTTTCGTCAACTTGGCGACGAATTTGGCTTTTTTTTTTTTTTTCATTTTGAATCTGGTTTCATGCTGATCACTATTGGTGATATTTAGAGATTTTACCATTAAATCACATTAAAATGTCCAAATGGGGAAAATTAATCTGTATACGTGTTTTTGTTTCAGTTCACAACAAACTTGGGGTAAAAACATTTTAAGTGTTTTTCTGCTTAATCCAAGGCACTATTATCATTAATTTGGCGTAAAAGGAAGTCATGTGATACAAACATCAGCTCGTTTATTTGTGTCAACTTATGTTGTGCAGTACGTGAACATTTCAATAAAAATTGAATTCAATTGACGGAATTATTTGTAAAACGAGTGCGAGATAAAATAAAAACAAAAAAATCTTTTTAGAAACATTTTATTCAAACGGTTTGACATGCAACTTAAATTATCATTTTATTTACAACATATTTACATTTTTCAATGAAATTTATTTATCAATTTGTATCATGTATAAACAGAGAACTGTTATGATTGTCAAAAATTTAGCATAAAAAGTGCTTGAAAAGATTGCTCGCCATTTTATACAAAAAAGATTTTTTCTTCTTTAAATTGCACATGAACAAAAAATATGTCAAGGGAATGTGGGGCAAAGTGCTGTTTTAGCGCTACCAATCTGGTAAGATTTTAAGTATGTTGTAAGACATGTAGAAATTTCAGTCTGGAAAAAGTTACTTTTGAAGAGCAAAGTATTAAAAGTATATGATAATACAAGCAATTTGCAGAAATTATTGTTCATATTTTAAAATTTTGCTGCAAGTCAAAAATTATTTCTATTATTTTAAAATTATTAAAAAAATGTTATTAAAATTTTAAGTATTAATTAAGATCCACTATTATTTGGTGCCATGTTTCTTGCTTTGATATTAAGCTAATTTTTATTTTGAACAATTAGTACAATATTCAGTAAATTACCGCCCATTAGCCAGGGCTAAAGCAGAAATACGTGAAATACACCGCCAGCTCAGTCATTTCCAGCCGAGGACTGCAGTTTCGTGCTTATTAGCACTCATCAGCCCGGCGTAGGAAAGTGACTGAGCTGGAGATGGAAAACCTCTTAAAGAAGCCAAAAATGCGAAACAAACTGGTAGCTAATATAGAATTAGTCCAATGCATGTGAGGCCAATTGCATGGGGCAAAGGGAAGTAGTTCTTTTCGTTCAGTTAATAAATCAGTTATTAATGCACTTACATATTCAATTATAAATTAATTCATTTACATTCTTTTATTTAATAATTCCATATTTATTCATTGTGTTATGCATTCACGATTTTAGCCAATCGTTTATCTTCTATAGTATATAAGTCTATCTTCTCTCGTATATAAATCAATTAACTTATGTATTCACTCGTTTATTATTTCATTATCTATTCCTCATTATTCATTCATTTTTTCTACCCATTCATTCGATCAAAAATATTTCTTATAATCAAATAGAAAATTCATTACAAAAGTATTTCATTTTTCACTTTGCCCCATAACAGAAAAAAATGAAAAAGTTTCACTTTTTTTTTAAAACAAATTTGCTGCCAAAAATTTGTTTAACGTTTCAATGCAAGTTTTATTATAAAATACATTGTTCTTTTGTTATGTATTGTAACTTCCAAAACCAATTTTGATTTTTTTCCTTTTTATACAGGTAAGTTATCTCTACTATTTAACTTTGCCCCACATTCCCCTATCTGACGTACCTTTCAGCGAGCAAATCGTCACTGTTTGAGGTACCAATTTCTTTTTGAAAAATCAGAAACAGTTTCGAATAGCATTTTAAAATTACGTTCACTGAAAAAAAACTAATACATATTGGATAATATATAATTAAATCTTATGATGCATTCGGAGTTATCTATGTTTTTACACTGCATTAAATACTACGTATACACAGCAGGATTCAGAAATCTTTGATGACTCGCGATGGGACACCCATTACACAACTTCAAGTGACTTACCCACTAGGGTTAAGAAAATGAAGTACTATGCAAAACAATAAAGAATGGCAAGAGATGAATATGAAATATAACAATTGAAACAGAGTTTTGGTAACGCTTAAACATAGTAAAACAATACAACAGAAGTTTTTAAAATTGATGACGAACCGTAGCGAGACACCCATTGAACAATGTCAAGTGACTTGCCCACTTGGGTTAAGAAAATGAAACATTATGCAAAACAATAGTAAATTGTAACAGTTGAAGCACAGTTTTGACTCACTTCAACATAGCAAAACAGTAGTTTTAGAATTTACAATGATCTGCGGCAAGACACCCTTGCACAATTTCACGTGACTTGTCCACTTGGTTTAAGAAAATGAAGTATTATGCAAAAATATATTTAATTGTAAGAGATAAATATTAAACAAACATTTGAAATATAGTTTTGGCTGCACTTGAACATAGTAAAACAGTAGAACAAACAGTAGTTTTTAAAATTGAAGATGAACCGTGGCGAGAAACCCATTGAACAATGTCAAGTGACTTGTCAACTTGGGTTAAGAAAATAAAACATTTTGCAAAATAATAGTAAATTGTAAGAGATGAATATATAAGAAACAATTGAAGCACAGTTTTGGCTCACTTCAACATAGCAAAACAGTACTTTTAGAATTTATGATGATCTGCGGCAAGACACCCGTGCACAATTTCACGTGACTTGTCCACTTGGTTTAAGAAAATCAAGTATTATGCAAAAATATACAAGAGATTAATATAAAACAAACATTTGAAGTATAGTTTTGGCTACACTTGCACATAGTAAAACAGTAGAACAAACAGTAGTTTTTAAAATTGATGATGAACCGTGGCAAGACACCCATTTAACCAAGGTCAAGTGACTTGCCCACCTGGGTTAAGAAAATGAAACATTATGCGAAACAGTAGTAAATTGTACGAGATGAATTATATAATAAACAATTGAAGCAGTTTTGGCTCACTTCAACATAGCAAAACAGTAGTTTTAGGATTTCACGTGACTTACCCACTAGGGTAAAGAAAATGAAGTACTATGCAAAACAATAAGGAATGGCAAGAGATGAAAATGAAATATAACAATTGGAACACAGTTTTGGTAACGCTTAAACATAGTAAAACAATACAACAGTAGTTTTTAAAATTAATGACGAACCGTGGCTAGACACCCATTGAACAATGTCAAGTGACTTGCTCACTTGGGTTAAGAAAATGAAACATTATGCAAAACAATAGTAAATTGTAACAGTTGAAGCACAGTTTTGACTCACTTCAACATAGCAAAACAGTAGTTTTAGAATTTACAATGATCTGCGGCAAGACACCCTTGCACAATTTCACGTGACTTGTCCACTTGGTTTAAGAAAATAAAGTATTATGCAAAAATATATTTAATTGTAAGAGATGAATTATATAATAAACAATTGAAGCAGTTTTGGCTCACTTCAACATAGCAAAACAATAGTTTTAGGATTTCACGTGACTTACCCACTAGGGTAAAGAAAATGAAGTACTATGCAAAACAATAAGGAATGGCAAGAGATGAATATGAAATATAACAATTGGAACACAGTTTTGGTAACGCTTAAACATAGTAAAACAATACAACAGTAGTTTTTAAAATTGATGACGAACCGTGGCGAGACACCCATTGAACAATGTCAAGTGACTTGCTCATTTGGGTTAAGAAAATGAAACATTATGCAAAACAATAGTAAATTGTAACAGTTGAAGCACAGTTTTGACTCACTTCAACATGGCAAAACAGTAGTTTTAGAATTTACAATGATCTGCGGCAAGACACCCTTGCACAATTTCACGTGACTAGTCCACTTGGTTTAAGAAAATGAAGTATTATGCAAAAATATATTTAATTGTAAGAGATAAATATGAAACAAACATTTGAAGTATAGTTTTGGCTGCACTTGAGCATAGTAAAACAGTAGAACAAACAGTAGTTTTTAAAATTGAAGATGAACCGTGGCGAGAAACCCATTGAACAATGTCAAGTGACTTGTCAACTTGGGTTAAGAAAATGAAACATTATGCAAAACAATAGTAAACTGTAACAATTGAAGCACAGTTTTGGCTCACTTCAACATAGCAAAACAATAGTTTTTGAATTTATGATGATCTACGGCAAGACACCCTTGCACAATTTCACGTAACTTGTCCACTTGGTTTAAGAAAATGAAGTATTATGCAAAAATATACACAAAAGATAAATATAAAACAAACATTTGAAGTATAGTTTTGGCTACACTTGAACATAGTACAACAGTACAACAAACAGTAGATTTAGAACATATGATGATCTGAGGCAAGACACCCTTGCACAATTTCACGTGACTTGTCCACTTGGTTTAAGAAAATGAAGTATTATGCAAAAATATACATGAGATAAATTTTAAACAAACATTTGAAGTATAGTTTGGGCTACACTTGAACATAGTACAACAGTACAACAAACAGTAGATTTAGAACATATGATGATCTGAGGCAAGACACCCTTGCACAATTTCACGTGACTTGTCCACTTGGTTTAAGAAAATAAAGTGTTATGCAAAAATATATTTAATTGTAAGAGATAAATATGAAACAAATATTTGAAGTATAGTTTCAGCTGCACTTGAAAATAGTAAAACAGTAGAACAAACAGTAGTTTTTAAAATTGAAGATGAACCGTGGCGAGACACCCATTGAACAATGTCAAGTGACTTGCCTACTTGGGTTAAGAAAATGAAACATTATGCAAAACAATAGTAAACTGTAACAATTGAAGCACAGTTTTGGCTCACTTCAACATAGCAAAACAATAGTTTTTGAATTTATGATGATCTACGGCAAGACACCCTTGCACAATTTCACGTAACTTGTCCACTTGGTTTAAGAAAATGAAGTATTATGCAAAAATATACACAAAAGATAAATATAAAACAAACATTTGAAGTATAGTTTTGGCTACACTTGAACATAGTACAACAGTACAACAAACAGTAGATTTAGAATTTATGATGATCTGAGGCAAGACACCCTTGCACAATTTCACGTGACTTGTCCACTTGGTTTAAGAAAATAAAGTGTTATGCAAAAATATATTTAATTGTAAGAGATAAATATGAAACAAACATTTGAAGTATAGTTTTAGCTGCACTTGAACATAGTAAAACAGTAGAACAAACAATAGTTTTTAAAATTGAAGATGAACCGTGGCGAGACACCCATTGAACAATGTCAAGTGACTTGCCCACTTGGGTTAAGAAAATCAAACATTATGCAAAATAGTAAATTGTAAGAGATGAATATATAATAAACACATGAAGCACAGTTTTGGCTCACTTCAACATAGTAAAACAGTACAAAAAACAGTAGTTTTGGAATTTATGTTGATCTTTGGCGAGACGCCCATTGCACAATTTCAAATGACTTGTCCACTTGGGTTAAGAAAATGAAACATTATGCAAAACAATTATAAATTGTAAGAGATCAATATGAAAGAATAATGTAAAATATAGTTTTAGCTACAGTTAAACATACACTCTATAACAAAAAAATCGACGCACCAAGAAGCAATCATCCGATTGCTTTGAAATATTGTATGCATGAGTGTTTTAACGAGACATGCAAATGATTAAAATTTGGTGTCCAATGAATGAATAGTTTGATCTTCAGCGCATCGAAATTGCGCATCCAGCAGAAGTATATAAAGAGCAGTTCTTCAGCAGTTGTTAAAACTTTCGGTTTGAAAATGCCTCGCCGCATGGTTCGTGCTCATTACTAGCAACTGTCAGAGTTTAAAAGAGGTCGTATCATTGGATTGAAAGAGGCCTGTTGGTCAAATCGGAGAATTACTCGTCATTTTAGTCGAAGCGATGCGGCGATTCGAAGATGCTTGTAAGGATGGGTGCTTTAATGGTGTTTGCCACGCCGTTCTTCAGCTTGTATCCAGGCTAGAGGTGGGTCAATACCTTATTGAACTTATTACTGTAACTCTGATATAAATTATTCAATTGTTCTGAGAATTTAATCATTTTCTATTCTGTGCATTTTCTTTCTATCTACCAATTTTCGTCTCAATCGGATCACTCTTTCTTGGTGCGTCGGTTTTTTTTAATATATATATATATATATATATATATATATATATATATATATATATATATATATATATATATATATATATATATAGAGAGAGAGAGAGAGAGAGAGAGTGTGTAGAAAAACAGTATGACAAACAGTAGTTTTTAAAAATTGATGATGAAACGTGGCGAGGCACCCATTGAATAATGTCAAGTTACTTGTCCACTTGGGTTAAGAAAATGAAACATTATGCAAAACCATAATAAATTGTAAGAGATCAATATGAAAGAATCGTGTGAAGTATAGTTTTGACTAGTTAAACATAGAAAATCAGTACAACAAACAAAAGTTTTAGGCTTTATGATGCCCTGTGGCAAGACATCCATTACATAACTTCAAGTTACTCACCTGCTTGGGTTACATAAATGAGCAGGGGTCATGGCGCATTTTGACGGTCAAAAAGTAGGAAATGTAGGATATTTTCTCAAAAAAGTAGGAAAAGTAGGACAATTTTACAAAAACGTTGGAAAAGTAGGACCAGTATCTTAATGCAAAAATAGGAAATTTTCAAAACAATTGAAAAGGATTAAACAATATTTTTCATGAAAACTTCCTTTTATATTTTTAACTTCCCAGTACAAATCTTACATGCATACTAATAATTAAGCTGAAAGTCTCTCTGTCTGGATCTCTGTGACGCGCATTGCGCCTAAATCGTACGGCCGATTTTCATGAAATTTGGAACAAAGTTAGTTTGTAGCATGAGGGTGTGCACCTCGAAGCGATTTTTCGAAAATTCGATCTTGTTCTTTTTCTATTCCCATTTTAAGAACATTTTCCCGACCAAGAGTATTATAAGATGAACGAGTAAATTAGCAAGTTATCATAACGTGGAACCGTAACATGGGAAAGCTAATTAGCGATAAATTCACCATACTTTTTTTGTAAATATACAGGCGAACCAAAAGACTTGTTTATTTTTCTACTACGGTCAAATCCGTGCCGGTAGCACTAGTATATAAATAAATGAACAAACAAACAAAGCAAAAAACATCAATATATTTAAATGGAGTATTATATACACTTCTTTAGGTCGACTCAACTTCTTAAGCGAGTTATTAGAAATTCTTTGATTTTTTTTTTTTTTTCAAAATTCAGATGAAATATCCTTCATAAGCATGAAATCAAAAGATATATATCTACAATACTTCTGTAGAAGCAATATTAGATTGTCAACTCCAGAAACTTCAAAGTATCAGTAAAACATACAACTTTTTAGAGCTGTTGGTGCGTAAACCTATGTTATTTTAATTTTATTATTTTTTAAAATTCTAATAAAACATCATTCATAATCATGGAACCAAAAGACATGTACAATAACTTATGTAGAAGCAATATCAGATTGTTGACTCCAGAAACTTCAAATTATAAGTAAAACTTGTAATGTTTAGAGCTGTTAGTACATTGTAATTTTATTATTTTTAAAAGCTACATCCTTAATTATGTGCCTCATCCTAGAGCTCAGTTATATTTCCTCTAAAATGATTCTTTTAAATAAAAATCTTATTAATTTCAAATTTTAAATTTCCTTTTTTTAAGTACTAAAATGTATATTTAACTAAATGTTTTTAAAATGCTAGCCAAAAACATGAATTAAAAAAGAAAAAAACATTTTTTTTCAGAAAAAAAAAAGAAACAAAGATAATAGTTTGTTCGTTGTAATAGGAAATTTGAGTTTATTGTTTCAAAGAAGTTAACGTATTACTAGTAGAATTAGATAAGAAAAGCATAATCATTTAGTATTGCAAGTTCACAGACAGCATCTTTAACAAAATAGAACCAGTATGTAAAGTTATACCACTGAGCAAGAATAAATAGCACAGGGTGCCCCCCCCCCCCTGAAAAGTACGGGTGTACCACCCCAAATACCACAAAGACCTCTTATATAACCCCCCCCCCAAAAAAAAAAAGAAAAATACCCTTCCCCTAAAAATTTAAACGGTGCAGTCTGCACCATAGTAGACGCCCCTAGCATAAGAATAAATTAAATACTTGTTTAACCAAATGCTATTCTATATCTCAGAACCCACTCCCCCTATTTTTCGTTTCTTTTAAGTAAGAGACTTTTTACCATTAATTGTTACCATTTAGGATATCAATAAAATTGGTGCAGAGGTAATGCTTACACATTCATAGAAAGCTTTTTTTTTTTACATTTAAATATGAACCTCATTATGATTCAGGAGAACAGTTTGGATATTGAGCTTTCAAAGTTTATTGATTTTTTTGGGGGGGAGGGGGATTTTTATATTGCTGTACTTTCGAAATAGATGAATACTTTGAAATGTTTTTAAAGACTTTTTATGTGTTATCAATATTATCCTCTATGTTAAATTTAATCAAAATCTACTATTGTGCAGCCAAGTCAAGAGTGTACCGGTGGGAGGTCGCTGTGACCTGCCAAAAATTTTTTTATTCGGCAAATTTTGTACGACGATTTTGCAAATTTGGGACATAACTGCAATTCTTTAATACCCAAATGTTTCTTTTTATTAGTTATATTTATGTGTTAATACCCGTATTTATCATTCGCCTTATTCAGAATTTCCACCCTCCCAAAACTTAAAGCTTGGGGCGCCCCTGAGCCAAGCTATTGTCAGCGGCAAGAGCGTTTAAAGAAATTATGATACAATTTAGATGAAATTTTAGAAGATTTTTAGGACATTCAATAAAAAATTAAACAATATTAAGCATTGCAGAATTATTATCTTATTGCAAAGCACCAACTTCAAAATCAATGTTGATAGAGGAAAGATAATTTTTTTTTTTTGGTTTGAGGCAAGAGGGGTACATGATAACTATTTTAAAGCATTTTATTGGGCTAAAAGTGCTACTACATCTAAAATCCTAGCTATTTAAATAATGCAAAAAGTTTAACTGTTTATGAAACAAAATATTTTAGGTCAGAAAAACATGAAATTTCTTTTTTTTTTTTTACTTTAAAAGTTTTATTTTTCTAATTAAACTAAACTTCCTTCCGCCATACTGAAAACCATATTATCTTACCAAACTCTTGAATTTTAAGAAAATGTAACAGAAACGAAAAAAAAGGGAGGGAGGATTCAGTTTTTTCAACTATAGTTGAAATTGAAATTCAAATATAATAACTGCATTACATATGCCAGCAAAAAAAGATAATAATAACATGCATACTCAAGTATAGTTATCAAAAGTTAGAATTTATATTGATGGATTTTTCTACTATATACTTTTTAAAAACCAAAATTGTTTCTTAATACAAACAGTAGAATTTAGAAGAAATTGCAAGCATATATAACTTCGTGAAATCAATTCTATATTAAATATAAACAATTTACCATTAACAAATTCTCATTTTCTGAATACAAATTTCTAATCTTCTGAAGAAATTTCAAGCTAAATTCTAAAGGAAAATCAAGTTAAAAAGTAGGAGAAAAAAAATTTTTGCTGAAAAGTAGGACAATTCCTACTTAAGTAGGAAAAAAGTAGGAGGAAAATGAGCCCTGAATAAAATATTATGCAAATGCAATTTAATTAATTAAACATCACAAAAACCGATGAAACAAATGAAGAATTGTGCTTTCCTGAAATCAACATTAACCCTAAAATACGATTCGAACCAGCTTATAATTACTAATGTCTTCATACTTTAAAGAAACATCATTCACAGTCTTCTCGTAATGAAATATGATTTTTAAAAAAAGGAGAAATCAATTATTTTTTTTTTTCCAAACATTAATTCTTGACTATTATTGTATTTGGAAGGAAATAATTCTTTTTGGCACTCAGAAAGTTTTCACCTGCTACTTCATATTTTTTCGTTTGAAAATTAAATTTTCTAGTGATCAAAATTTTAAATTATCTGTCATGTTTCAAGAGCTAACATCTTATTGATGTCGTCGTTTTTTGTTTCGCGGTTTGTCGTTCTGTTGGATGTATTGTCACTAGTGATGTAGATCGGGTAAATACCCAGCGGTTAGGTATATATTTTTTGGGTATTTACCCAAGGGCAGGGTAAATACCCACAAACTTAGTGATGTGCCGGATCGTTAAAAAAAGTAGATCCGCGGATACGGATCCGGATCATTAGTGTCAAGATCCACGGATACGGATACGTATGCGGATCTCAAAATGTTTTTGCCAATTGCTCGGTAGATGTAGGATACAGGAGCAAGAATGTAAAGCTGCTACTGGATAGGCTAGAAATAATTTTTCGAATTTTATTTCAGCATAAATACAGCGCTGACCCATTCCACCCAAATTACTCCAACCGACGAAATAACAGAGCCGGGAACAACTTTACAAACAGTAAATAGAGATTTTTGTCTCACTTTTTTTGAAGGATGCCGGGAAAAACTAAAATGAAGAAAAACAGGAACCCCGTATCAATAACAAAAACTAATATTAAACTAAAAATTAAAAAAAAAAAAAAAACATGTCTCAGAGGGCCGTTGGCGTCTGAAATGATACCTTATAATTTAAATAGGGGAATAAAACCTAATTTAAACGGAATTTAAGAGTCTTTTATTCAAATATTAAAAAATTTTTGAATAGAAAAGATCCGTTTAAGATCCGTCAAAAAAGTAACGGATACGAATACGGATACAAATCTTTATTTTTCCTCGAATATCCGCGGATACGGATACGGATATCCGGAATATCACTACCACAAACTGGGTATTTTACAAAAAAAAATGCAAAAAATGAATGGGATTTTTTTTTAAATCTAAATATGAAATAATTGGCAAAACTCATGCATACATATGTATTGCATAATATTTATAATATTTTTGATTGAAAGACTTGATAAAATTATGAAAGAAACATATCGTGAACCAAAGAATCTTTCTTTTCAGTCTCATAATTGGAGAAGTATAAGCAATTCATTGATGAACTTCAGGATTTCAAAATCACTATCTAGGTTAGCCATACCCAAAATGGAAAAAAAAAAAAAAAGAAGGAAGCATGACGGTTGTTTGGAAGGAAAAACTGAGAAGTTATTAAGACTATGATGTTATTTATTTATTTTATTGCTGTTTAAGTGATAACGTGGCAAATATAGAAACAGTTTTCTTATTAATAAGCCAAAAAAAATTAAAATATTGTTTTATGTTGCCTTGCTCATTAGTATTTGCTTCCCGGTACTTCATGATGAAAATACTCGTATATATATATATATATATATATATATATATATATATATATATATATATATATATATATATATATATATATATATATATATATATATATATATATGAGATGCAAAATACGCCTGAACACTTGAATATAGGTTAACAAATAGTAACAATAAATTGAGCGACATTTCGTTACATTTTGATGTCATGCAGAAACATATTACTGGGTTATAAAAGACTAGGACCTTAAAAAATTGATGTATCTTTTTTTTTTTTTTTTGTAACCAGTTATGCTTTTTACTTTTTGTAGAATGGCTTTTTATATCTGAAATTTGGCTATCAACATTGATTAGGCATATCCAACACATTTAATGTGAATACCATATTATATTGCTAAGTTGTTTTACACAATAATTCTTTAAATATGTGATCAAAATACAAATTTTTGAGCAAAAATTTATTGTTTTGTGTATGGTTGGTTATATACACTCTATAACAAAAAAATTGACGGACAAAAAGCAATTATCCAATTGCTCTGAAATTTTGTAAGCATGTGTGTTTTGACCAGATATGCAAATGATAAAAATTTGGTGTATAATGAAACAATAGTTTAATCTCCAGTGCATCGAAATTGCTCATCCAGCAGATCTATATAAAGAGCAGTTTTTCAACAGTTAAAATTTTCGGTTTGATTGCGATTCATATTACCTTTCAAGAACTTAAAAATGCCTCGCTGCTTGGTTCGTGTTCATTACGAGCAACTGTCAGAGTTTAAAAGAGTTCGTATCATTGTATTGAAAGAGGCCGGTTAGTCAAATCGAAAAATCGCTCGTCATTTGAGCCGAAGCGATGCGGCGATTCGAAGATGGTGGAAAGGATGGGTGGAAAATTGGAAGTTCAGTATCAATATGGTAGCGGTCGACCTAGAGTCACAACAGATCGTGATGACAGAGTGATTGTCCGATCAGACGTCGCAGCGCTTTCTTCGTCTATGAACCATCAGACATTCAACCCAAACACCAGTGTTCATCATGACCATTTTGAGACGGTTGAGACAATGAAATCTACGTTCGCGCCGACCGTTACGTCACCTGCCACTGACGCCTATGTTTTCCTGCCGTTCCTTTTGCAATACCCTCGGCTAGTTTTCAGCAGGACAATGCCAGATAATATACGGCACGTGTTGATATGAACTGTCTGCCAGCTTGTCAAACGCTTTCGTTGCCTGCCAGACCGTCAGATCTCTCTCCCATCAAGCATGTCTGGGATATGATGGAATTGCGATTGCATCTGGCAAGGAATGTTGATAACCTCGTCCGACAATTGGAGCGAATTTGGCCGGAAATATCGCAGGATATCCTCCGGGAGCGTTATCGGTCTTTGCCAAGTCGTGCATCAGCTTATATCCTGGCTAGAGGCGGGTCAACACCTTATTGAACTTGTTACTGTAACTCTGACAAAAAGTATTCAATTGTTCTGAGAATTTAATAATTTACTATTCTGTGCATTGTCTACCTATCCACCAATTTTCGTCTGAATCGGACCACTCTTTCTTGGTGCGTCAATCTTTTTGTTATAGAGTGTATTAGGGTATGTCATTTAAAAAAAAATTTTTTTTTGAATATTGACTTGCGCAATTAGGATGCTCTGTATTTGCCCCCTAGAAATTCATTTCTGATATTATTTTTGAAAAATATTAAGGTTTAGCTACCGGGAAACGAGCGACAAAGTTTGAAAAAAAGGTAAAAAATGGTCAATTTCCAAAAATGTTTACGAAAATAAAATGTTTGAAATTCTTGCTCTGATACCATTCAAATGCTCCCTTTTAACACTCTTTACACATGTCTTTATGATCAACAACTTTCTATTGAAGTTTTTAGTTCGCGAATAAGCAGTACATTTTCGGGAAATTAACCAAAGTTCGATTTTTCTGCTTTTCTTGTACATAGCAGTACTTCGGCAGAAAAAGCCCCGAAATATTTATTTGTCAATAAATGTGCATTATGCATAATCTTTCTTGTTGAAACCGATGACCGGTCATTTGCCACTACTGCTACTACCTTCGTTACGGAGCTCTCCGATATGCGGGGGTGTTTTAAAGCCACCTGCATCTTGGACAGCGACACCATTTTACTCCCCCAAGATAATCTTTGACCAGCGGACCCGACTTGGTAATAATTTCTCTCATCCTTCCCAAGCTTTTAATCCCAGCTGCATTTTCCGACAAAAGACAGAATGGGATTTCTTTTTTTGTTTTGTCAAAGGGAGGAGTTAATTTTCACTAAAAATTCGGAGAGCGAAAGACTAGCGATTTCAAACATCGGAGAAGTCGGACTTAACTTTTTGACTCTCATGAAATCTACTGTCATCGTGTTATATCATGATCCCAAAATATCCTGTGAACTTTTGTGAGGTATCGGTATAAAGTATTTCAATATATTTCATTAAATTTTACCCTTGATAAATTTCCTGCTCAGCTGAACACTCACTGCACCACTTCAGTACGTTACATTGTGAATTTCAAACTTTAGGTACTCAAGACGCCTAGAACACTTCATATATTATTTTTAAAATTATTTATAGTGACAATGACACCTTCTGCTGGCAAAAAAACCAGACATGCTTTAAGCATTACGTTGAGTGAGTATCTAGGAGGCCCCAAAAATTTCCTACCGAGTTTCCAACTTTACGTCACTGTTTGCAGAGATGCCTCGAGTTACAGCAAAATGAAATGCTCATGAGCGATTAAGAGTCGCGCAATGTCTCAAAGAGAAATATCTTTTTTGCCGTGTTGCTGTTGAGATTGCAGAACGGTAGTCAAGTTCTAATTGCGAATTAGAGGAACTTATTGTTTATAGCACAAAAGTTATAGGAGAAAGACTTTGCCGGAGCTGGTCAGTATTCTCTGAGATAGCTCGAAACAAAGCACGGAAAGCTTAAAGAACAGTATGAGCTTAAACTTGATAAACTTTTCAATATATAGTTTTTTGCACATGTAAAATTGTACTATGCGATGAGAATGATGCTCCATGCAAACTTGTAATGCCCAGGCCCACTATCTTTGCAATTGTGATTTAAAAGTGAGGCTGTTTTTCCCTACTCTCATAACATAAGCAAAAGAGCTTTTGCTGTTGACAAATTAATGTCAATTAGGGTAGGAAATGACCAAGGATGAACATTACTATGGTGTTTTAGAGTTCCGCAGTCGGTAAATCTTAATGCTTGCAATCTTACTGAACTGATCAACTGGGACGCAGAGATCCTCACTGAACCAATTTTCACAGCAAACTTATCTTTGGAACAGCTTAAAGAATTGAATGTTCCCCCACTGGATCTTACTTCATATTCAATACACACTCAAAGTTGCGAGAGAGCGGTCAAATTATTGACCGAGGCTGCAGAATCAGTATGTGGTTGGGCCAAGAGAGATGGATTCATACGAACGCAATTGCGTATTTGAGAAGCAATGCCTTTTTCGAGAACAAATAAAGATTCAGAAAAGTGTTCCAAATTTGATAGAAAAATAACTGTATCAGTGGCTAATTGTAGTATTGTGTTTGGGCACCTGAGTGAAAGGTTGACATACGGTACGTAAATTTTTAAATGTATTCAAATTGTCTTAATAATTTGGAATTTCACTTCTTGCAGTAGACTAAGTATGTTTTGTTTCACATATACCGTACTTTTTTACTTATTAAATAAATTAGTTAATTGATGATAAATGTCTGTAGCCATTAAGTAAAAGGCCACAAGCATATACTAAACACGAGCCTCATCGAGCATTTTTAACTGTCAGAAATAATATCAGAAAGAAGTATCTAAAGTGTAAGTACATAAGATCCCAAATGTGCTCATCCAATATTTAATTTTTTTTTCATTGGTGCAGGACATATTCTACGTGCACAGTGCACGTTTATTAGAAAATAAATATTCGGGACTTTTTCATACGAAATACTGCTATGTACAAGAAAAGCTGAAAAAAATGAATTATAGTAAATTTCACAAAAATGTATGACTTATTCGAGAAACTAAAAACTTCAAAGGAATGTAGTTACTCATAAAAAACATGTGTAAAGAGTATTAAAAAGAAGCATTTGAATGGTATCAGAACAAGAATTTTTAACATTTTATTTTCGTAAAATTTTTTGGAAACTTACAATTTTTTACCGTTTTTTCAAACTTTGTAGCTCGTTTCCCGGTCTCCCCCCCCCCCTTAATATTTTTCAAAAATAATATTAGAAATGAATTTCTAGGAAGCAAATACGGTGCGTCCTAATTGCGCAAGTCAATATTCAAAGAAACTTTTTTAATGACATACCCTAGTGTATATACATAGTGGAATAAATACAGAAAAGTATTTTAGTTGAATATAAATTCTTGAAATAAATACCTGGGTACCTTGAAATAAATACCCAAAATTGGTATTTACCCCTTAAAATAAATACCCGGGTATTTTACATCACTAATTGTCACTTAAGCTCAACATTTCCCTAGTAAACTCGGCGACGCTATTGTATGAAATTGGTTCAGTTGGAGGTGTCCCACAAGAGACGCAAGAGTCATTGGACTCATTCGTCCATTCTGAAAGTACGAATGGACTGCTACTTTGCCTGCTAGAAGAACGGCTATCATGCGTATCTTCTTCGATAACATAAGGAATTTCTGGTGAATGAATTTGACTACAAGAAATTGATCGATTGTTTTGAAAATTATCAGGATGATTCGTTTGATGAACCTCAGGTTGATTAACTGTTCTTAGTAAATGTTCATTGACACTTGCAGTTGGCTGCAGTGGTAATTTCGTAGTTGGTGCTGGTAGAATCTCGTTGGATATTATGTTTGAAATTCTTGGAGCGAAAATTCCATCATAATGGTAAACGTTTCTACATTCGAAACTGTTGTTAAAGTTCAGACCCGATTCCTTTCCCATATCCTTGCTTACCAACTCTCGATCAGTGGCTCCAGTAACATGACTGTAAAAGTTCGCTAAGTGATGAGAGTTCCTATGTTTTAAAGATTCGATGCTATTGGTGGATTTTGGCCGTTCACTGCCAAAAAAATAACTTGATTTTTTCTCAGCTGTTAATAGCTCGTTCAAAGCTATTTTTGGAGTTCTTGGAGCGAAATTTCCATCGTAAGGATAAAAGTTTCTACCTTCGAAAATATTGCAAGAATTTAGACCTGATTCCTTTCCCATATCCTTGCTTGCCAATTCTCGATCAGTGGCTCCAGTAACATGATGGTAAAAATTCGCTAGGTGATGAGAGTCTCTATGTTTTAAAGATTCGATGCTACCGAGGGATTTTGGCCGTTCACTGCCAAGAAAATAATTTGATTTTCCCGATTTTTCCTCAGCTCTGAATAACGGTAACACAACGGGACTAGATCCACCAGGACAGTCCTGACTACTACTTCTTACTTTTGCTCTCAAACTTGTATTCACTTGCAAAGATTCTGTGTGATCAATTTTTCTTCGATGGTCGCCATCGAAAAAGTCCAAAGTTGAACTTTTTGATTCTTTTCCCATTCCCTTGCTTATCAATTCTTGATCAGTAAGTCGAGTAATTTGATTGTAAAAGTGTGCATGGTGATGAGAGTCTCTATATTTTAAAGATTCGATACTATTGAGAAATCTTTGCCGTTCACTGCCAAGAATATAACTTGATTTCTCCGGTTTTGCCTCAGCTCTGCATAACGGAAACACAGCGGGACGATATGCAGCAGAACAGTCCTGACTACTACTCCTCCCTTTGCCTTTTTTTGCTTTTCTGGCAATTTGTCTTACAGTTGCACTACTTTTGGAATTACAAGACCTCAGACTTGAATTAACTTCTAAAGATTCTGTGTGATCAATTTTTCTTCGGTGATCGCCATCGAGAAAGTCCAAAGTTGAACTTTTTGATTCTTTTCCCATTCCCTTGCTTATCAATTCGCTATCGGTGACTCGAGTAATTTGATTGTAAAAGTCCTCTTGGTGATGAGAGTCTCTATATTTTAAAGATTCGTTGCTACTGAGGGATTTTGACCGTTCACTGCCAAGAAAATAATTTGATTTTCCCGATTTTGCGTCAGCTCTGAATAACGGTAACACAACGGGACTAGATCCAGCAGGACAGTCCTGACTACTTCTTTTTTTTTCTTTTTTTCTTTTTCTGGCAATTTGTCCAACAGTTGCACTACTTTTGGAATCACAAGCCCTAAGACTTGAATTTACTTCTAAAGATTCTGTGTGATCAATTTTTCTTCGGTGATCACCATCGAGAAAGTCCAAAGTTGACCTTTTTGATTCTTTTCCCATTTCCTTGCTTACCAATTCTCGATCAGTGGCTTGAGTAACATGATTGTAAAAGTTCGCAAGATGATGAGAGTCTCTATGTTTTAAAGATTCGATGCTATGGATGGATTTTGGCCGTTCACTGCCAAGAAAATAACTTGACTTATCCGCCTTTGCCTCAGCTGTTAATGGCTCGTTTGCAACACTATTTGAAGTTATTGGAACGAAAATTCCATTGTAATAGTAAAAGATTCTACCTTCAAAAATGCTGTAAGGATTTAGACCTGATTCCTCCTCCATATCCTTGCTTACCAATTCTCCATCAGTGGCTCGGGCAACATAACTGTAAATGTTCGCTAGGTGATGAAAGTCTCTTTGTTTTAAAGATTCGATGTTATTGATTGATTTTGGCCGTTCACTGCCAAGAAAATAACTTGATTTATCCGGCCTTTCCTCAGCTGTGAATAACGACAACATACCGAGATGATATCCAGTAGGGCAGTCCTGAACACTACTGATTTTTGTTTCTTTTGTAATTTGTCCAACAGTTGCAACACTTTTGGAATCACAAGACGTCAGACTTGAATTTACTGATAAAGATTCTGTTTGATCAATTTTTCTTCGGTGATCGCCATCTAGAAATTCCAAAGTTGAACTTTTCCATTTTTCAATAACTTTTTCAGATAGCAAATTGGTGTTACCTTGTTCTTTATTAGAAACTTGCTTTTCGTGTTCCACAGTTTTTTCAACAGATAGTGATGAAGCACTGTGAGAGCTGCAATCTTCAATACCTTTCTCAGATGATAAACTGCTTTTTTCTTCCTCTCCAATAGAAACTGAAATTTCGTACTGTGCAGCACCTTCAGCTAATAACGACAGTGGACTCACAGTCTTCAAATTTTCACCACCTCCTTGAGATGATAAATTGGGTACTTGTCCTACTTTAATCCTGCTGTCGTCGTTGGTGTTTTCATCCTGAATAATTTGCATGGCGCCAAAGTTGAATTCAGAAACATTATATTCCATTTCTTTACTTGTCATTTCTGCTGCGTTGACAGTAAAATATTCTTGAAAATTTGAGAAATCAGTAATGGGATTATTTTTTGCCCACCGTGATTCGTCCCAAACTATCTCACAATTCACGAGCAAATACCGCTTTCCATTGCAAAAAGTATCGAGGGCGTACGTCCCGTCATTTTTTAATATTTTGCTCACCGTCACGCGTGATACATTTTTGCTCCTGTATTTCTTTGAGTTTTGTATTCCATGGAAAAGCTTGAAAGGGAACGCTGGCTTTGATTTAGATTTAACAGTTTTCTTAAAACGTAAAATTTTGCTTACTGCTTTACTAATTGAATTACTCGTTGAATTTCTAGACAACTTGTTGAAAGATGACTCGAATGATGGCAAAGTATTTCTTGTTTCTATAGGAAGTTCCGAATAAGTACCGTCATTATGGAATGAAATACTACCTGAAGTAAAATCAGAATAAATACTTATGTTTTGGTAAGAGGAGCTGTCCATAGAAGTTTCCGAGGAATCCATAAGACTCTAATTGTTCTTGAAAAACAATCATGCAACTGAAGTAGCTTGTGGAGTGGAAACGCCTTCAAATAACTTTTAAAGTATAGCCCTGTAAAAGAGAAAAAAACAGTAAATTTTTTACAAGGAGCGATTTTCAATATTAAACGCGAAAGAAAACTTTTATCGTTTTTATTCTACTTTCCAGTATAAGTAAAATAAGAAAGAAGAAAGCATGGAAGAATGCTTAATGCATCTTCAAAAAACATCGCTTAAGAAAATAGTCAACTATTTTAAGAGTTCAAATTTTTTTTTTCATTGATGCTTACAGAAAAAGGTACCAAAACATTGATAAATTAGTTTTAAATAAAAAAAAAACCGCCTTCAAAAAATACCCAGGAACTAAAAAGCAAAAAATAACTGATTACACTTACATTCTATTTCCTACCCAAACATAGAAATGAAATTTACTTTACAATTAGTACAAAAATCAACTAAACTAAACACCGAATAATTAAATAAACACTGATTTAAATTACTATATATGGCCGTGGTAGCCTGATCGGTAAGGCATTGGACTCGGGACCGAAGGGTCTCGGGTTCGATCCTGACTGGTCGAAGACCCACCGTCGTCATTAATGGTGGCTGGGCGACGCTTAAATATGCTCGTGGTCACAATGTCCTCCAAGTGAAACGATACCTCTGGGGGTGCCAGACTAGGAAGTTATTCGGCTCCTGGCCTGGTTCTAAATTGTCTCTCGAACTGTTCATAGATGGCACCACCATCTATTGTGTTGTCTGTGTGCTGTCCTGGAAAAACAAAAATTCTGGAAACATTGTGTGGATTAATAAAGGTATAAGCTTCCCTAGTGGAATAGCAGAAACCTCAATATGTGTGTGTGAAAGAAAGAAAGAAAAGTAAATTACTATACGATGAATTATTTTAAATACCTAACTAATTATATACGATCTCTTAATTTTTAATAACCTTTTGAAGTCGGGGCCTCCTATAAACAACTACATAACGTAACTGACAACCCACCGAATCCTGAATTAAACACTAATTTAACTATACGCGAAGTTAGTCTTTAAAACTAAACCTACTCAGTTACGTTACGTAGTAGTTTATCGGAGGCCCGACTTCAAAAGGTTATTAAAAATTAAGAGATCGTATATAATTAGTTAGGTATTTAAAATAATTCATCGTATAGTAATTTAAATCAGTGCTGATTTTATAATTCGGTGTTTAGATTAGTTGATTTTTGTACTGGAATTGTAAAATAAATTTCATTTCTATGTTTGGGTAGGAAATAGAATGTAAGTGTAATCAGTTATTTTTTGCTTTTTAGTTCCTGGGTATTTTTTTGAAGGCGATTTTTTTTTAATTTAAAAGTAATTTATTTTTTGCTTTTTAGTGGTGCAAATAACACGGCGAACGTCTCTGAGACTTCCGACGACTGTGAAAGGCTTTTTCAAATGCGTAGCTATGTACAAAAAGTTTGCTTTCCGAAAACAAATGCACGAGTCACTAAAAAAAAAAACGAAATCGCTTTAAGTTTAAATTTGTAAAATTGTAAATTTTAGAATTGTAATATTGTAAATATTGTAATTTATGTTTCGCAAAACGTGTCATGTAACTCGTGATAAAAGTCGGATGTTTCTTCACATGGCGCCACTATGGATGAAGATTAAAAATTCCACTAGAATGAATTTTATGTTTGCTTCAGAGAAACCTTAATTCAAAATTTTCACTATCATTACTCTTAAGAATATATATTTTTAGTACTTTCTTTAACTATAGGTAAAGAAAGTATAAACCTTTGTTTTATGGCCTTTGTTTATCAATGGGTTTTATATTTAATCCTTTGTGAGAAAAATTCCATGAAATTTATTGTTTTACCCTTAACTTTTCCCTAAAGAACAAAGAGGGTAAATCAAAGATTTGGAACCTAAGTTAGACCACCCCTAAACAAAAAAAAAAAAAGCATAAAAACCGGTTCACTAAGTAAGGCGATATACAAAGTTAATAAAGTACAAATCGATTTAAATATGAGTATGATATTTGAAGAGTTCCCTCAATTTTATCAAACCTGAACTTGATTAACACTAGACCGACGAGGAACTATGCTGTTTCAAACAAAAAAAGACTTTTCCTTATCGGTACAGGCAGGGGCGTGCACAGAAATTTTGAAGTCCATCACAAATGACTTTTCCGGGCCCCTCTCCATATTGTTTACCCCTTTATTTCACCGTTAGTTACAAAAATATTGGGTCCCCTCCAGGCTCGGGCCTGGGCCAACAGGTGTCCCTCCCCCTTCCTCTACACGCCCCTGGGTACAGGTGTCTTCGAGTATTTATGGAACATTGTACAAAGAAAAAACATATCCGACGAGTTCAGAACCTCCTTCTTCTTTTGAAGCCTGCTAATTAATATAACCCTAATTTCAAATTGAACTGGCGGCATCGTGAAATAGTAAATCTAGACTATTGGTCAAACTTCAGAAATCATACACAGTTATAATGCACATTATTAAAGAATATAAATTAAATCGTGGAGGAGGGGTGCTCTGTATTCAATACCCCCTCAATTGAACACTAAATATATTTAAAAATTGGAATATTAAATAAAGAACTTTATATTTTAGTGCCTAAATAAAGTTATTTATTAGTAAATAAAATATTAAGGTAATTGATTCAACTATTAAAGTAGCAAAATATATTTAATTTACTGCTTTGCTACGCAGTAATAAATACATTAGTTACATCTATAATAAAAAATTACCATGCGGCGCAGCGTTGAGAAAATTAATCATCCATGTGCCGCGAGAATTAAATATCGTTCAAGAGAAAGCCAAAACCTTAGGTGTGAAAATACACCGATCACAGCAACACCACGTGATCATGACGTATGAAATTTAAAGTTTCTTGTATTTATGAGGAGATAACATTTCCGGGCTTATTGGCCGTGGTTTAATTGGAGTAAAAATTCCAGAAGTTTCGGCTTGCTTTGCTGCAGCCATCATCAGTGGTTTGAGTTTGGTGAGATTGATTCCTTGCTTCGGTGGCTCCGATATTTAAGCAAACTGCTGCTGCGCTGCTGGTCCTGATTGGGAGGCATTCTCAAGCCGCTGGTAGAATAAGGTTCCTGATTGGATGAGATTCAAGCCGCTGGGTGATCCTGGTATCTGATTGGATGGGATTCACAAGCCATGGTCGCTACCGGTTTCTGATTGGATGGGACCACAGTATGTTTTAGACTGTTGTGGCGAGCGGATCTAAGGGCAGGGTGCCATGTTTTTGGTAAATTGAAATTCTCCTCTTTTCTGTTGAAATTAAAGGGGTATTTGAAAATTTCTATAGCTTCGCGATGAAGACGGGCAAAGTAATGAGATGTTGTAGCCAAGATTTCTGTGTCATTAAATTTGATGTTGTGGACTCCTTCTTGTTTGCTGTGTTCGGCTACGGCAGACTTATCATAGTTTCCTAAACGGCAATGACGAACATGCTCAGAAAGGCGTGTCTTGATGCTGCGCTTCGTAGTTCCGACATAAACTGATCCACAGGAGCACGGAATTTTGTAAACTCCAGATGTGGAGAAAGGGTCACGGGGGTCTTTCACCGGGCGATAACAGTTCCTAAGTTGAGTGGTGGGCTTGAAAATGGTCTTGATGTTGTGTTTTTCAAGGAGTTTTCCAATTCGGTCAGTAACTCTGTGTAGGTAGGGTAAGAACACTTTCCCTAATGGTTCAGATGGGGTAGGCTTCTGTTCGTAGTAATAGGATTCCCAAAAATCTAAATCATAAATCGAGGAACACCCATGAATAACCTTAGCAGAAGAACTATTACATTTGGAAAAATTCTACTTCAATAGTTAATGATTTGTCGAGTACTCCCCCTTTCCCCAGTGTTTGGAAATCTTATCTTTAAAAAACTTTTTTCTGTTTGTGACGTTTTTCCGCACTATAGGTGTCGTTGGTGTTCTGTGACACATGTGTTTCCGGTTTCCTACCTATTTACTTTGCTGTCTTCCATTTTTTGTTCATTTATCGTTCGGTTCACATTGTGTGGACTTTTAATTCTTCTTTTTTGCACTGGTGAAGGGGCTTGCATGTGACAGCTCCGAAACAGCTGTTTGCTGAGTTTTTAACTATTTTATAATACTTTATTTGTACTTTATACACGTTGTTGTCATTTTTATTCATTCCATAGTACAAAGTTTTCGACTGCTTTTTTATAATAAATTTGAGTGTTGAAACATGCATATTTTTCCTGGAAAGTTTGGCTTGAAATGACTTGAGCCACACAAATCTTCGTTTGTGGTGTCACTTTCTTGGAATAGTTGAAAACTACAGAAATACTTAATTTGTCCATTTTGTCCCAGAAAAGTTATTTTGAACTTTGCATTGAAATGCATTTTTTTCCGCATCAAAAGGGTCAATTTGCCGCCCCTAGAAAAGTGCCGCCGGGGGCAGCCACTGACGATATTAGAAAATGTATCTTTAAATGCTACTCTAGGAATTATCTACTATTGTAAAAAAATAAGGACAATAGTATTTATGAGCCAATCACAATGCATACCTGGATACCCTTTTCTGTACAATAACTACTAACCGACAGGACCGTATCCAAGGGGGGCGCCCCCCAACCCGAAATGTTATTATTATTTTTTTTTTAAATTTCTTAAGTCAAAAAAAAAAAAGAATATAACAAGTTTTTTTTTCATTCTCAATTTTGTAGTTTCCGATTAGGCTAGTATCTGGTGACCAAGATGTGCCAATTTCAGCTACTTGATACATCCTGAGTAAAAAATGCAAATATCATGATTCTCGGGTTTTTGTAGCATACTTTTCAAGATAAATTTTTGTGACTAATATGTTCCATGTGTTGCCATTTATTTAACACTGAATTCAGTATTTGGGAAGTTCTTTTGTTTTTACTTGTTTTTATCTTACTTCTATTGCATAAACGTTAATATCTTATGCATGAGAAAAAGAATAACAATTACTCTACTCTATTTCATTTTCTGAACTACTTGTGATTGAAAAAAAATTGTTTGCTTTGAGAAATATTTAGTTATTATTTATTTTTAACTTAAAACGGTTTTGTCTTACAAAGTTATAATCATTTTGTAAGACTGTGCAATCAACTTTTGGAAAGTGCAAATAAAGTGCTTTAAATAATTTTAACTGTTCTAGAATCTTTGAAAATTATTTATGTTTTTCAAATTCCTTGAAAAGGTCTTCAATTTTGTCTTTGTCTCTTATCAAGAAAATAAAGTATGAACTGTCCAAACGGCCAGAATATTACTCTTTTGTTACTTATTTTCTGAATCTCTACACTATTTTTTAAAACCATTTATACAATTTTTATACTGTAGGACATTTGATGAAAAAGGGGGGAGGGGATGTGATCAAAAACAAACTACACTAAAAACTGATATGAGCAAATGACAATGTGTTTCTCTTTTCCCTTCTCGTTTTTCTTCTCTGTCTATTAATGTCAACGATTTGTCGAGCAAGCAGTTTGTATTTTGATTGATCTTGATTTGCAAAAGAATGCATAACTTTTAAAAGACTTCGTTTGCGTATTGTTCTTCATATTTTTGTAATCTCAATTACCCAATAAAAGGCCTCAAAATACAGATTATTATATCTATATTCCAAAAAATTTCCCGGGTCAGAAACCCCTTGACCCCCTGAAATTATGGATGTTCTACTCTTTAAAAATCGAGACAAAAAATATCTTCTATGTTAAATATTTTTATGCGTGTATGTGTGTCTATATGTATATATATGTGTGTGATACGGTAATGTGTGAATCCAAGCCCCTCCCGAAAAAAAATTCTGGATACGGCCTTACTCACCAACACAACCAAAAATCGCAAGAGAACCAACAACAACCACGTGGACACCGGTATTTATATTGAAGAGGGTCAACAAATAGGAATTCAGGACACAAGACAACGAACAACTAATCAGCAAACGACAGGTCAACCCCGGGTTCAGAGCAAGAGGCAGAGACAACAAATCAGAAGACAGGAGACAAGAGAGAGAGAGAACGAAGAAACCGAAAAAGCAATCATAAAAATTGCTTCTAAACATCAGGAGAAAATGGAGTACTGGAAAAATCATTGACTAGAGAATAAGAATTTTTCCAAATATAGTAAGCTTCCCAGAAATCGAGATCATACACCGACGAATATTTACAAATAATTTTTGCAGATGAAAAATGAAAACAGTGGCCAGAAGTCCAACAAGGCTGAGCGGTGGAAGAACGAGCTTTCCTTATGTTTAAAATAATTTTCGAGCTCTTTCAGACGGTGCTTAAGAGCACGTTTAGTCCGTTCGACGTAACCAAGTCCACGCTTGCGGGAAATGCTATAAATACCCCAGTTGCTCTGGCAATCAATAGGGTGCTTCAAGTTTGTAAACGTTATCTTATTTACAGGAGAAAAAGCTATATCGAAACCAAACTTCTTCAAAGTCTTTGCAACTTGATGACTAACTTTTGGATAATAAGGTAAAACAATAAGTATAGGAAGCATTGAAAGCAGAAACTTGAATTAGCTTATAAATTGAATCAGTAATGCTAGGGGAATAACCACGATCGAAAGCCACAGCTTTAAGATAAGAAACCTCAGCATTTAAAGAATTGGAGGAAGAACAGATGTTCAAAGCGCAAAACACAAAAGCCTTAAATGTGGTCAACTTTAGGTTTGGAGGATGAGAAGAGCATTTATGAGGAGGTAGTGTAACAGCAAAAGGCTTACGAAGCACCGAAGTCATAAATTCATCATAACTTTTAGTAATAAAGATGTCCAAAAGAGAAAGAACTATCAATTTCCATTTTAATAGTGAATTGGATGCAAGGATCAATAGCATTTAGAGTAGAAAGTAAAAGTTCATTATCAACATAGTTTTGGCCAAGCAAAACAAAGCAATCATCAACATTACTAACATAGAACGGAAACATTATAGTTTCTAAACGTTTAACCTCAAAATAGCGCATATAAATATAACTTAAAATAGGACTCAGAGGAATACCCATTGCTAAGCCTTCAGACATGCGAAAGTAAGTATCATTGAACACAAAAGTATTCTACTCAAGACAAACACTAGTAAGGGAAACAAGTTAATCAAAACTAGAAAATGATGCTCGTGGAATCTAAGACAATCCAATGCTTCAAATAGCCGGTACATTACTGAAAAGTAACTTCACGTCAAAAGAAGCCATCGTTAAGCCATAAAGCTTAACATAACGTAACTTCTGAACAAAATCAATGAAATTTCTGGCACTAAAAGAATTGCTAATCAAAAGAGAAGAAAAGATGGAAACTAAATACTTAGCTAGTTTACATGAAGCAGTACCATGTTTGAAACAATAGGTCTAAGAGGAATGTCGGTTTATTGACCTTTGGTAGAGCCTAAAACCTGCACAATGTGCCACAGAAGGAATTAAAGACCTTTTTGAAGACTCACTGATGATAGGAGAAGCTTCCACAACAGTTTTAATCAGGTTAACCGCTGTAGTACTAGGGTCTTTGTGAAGTGTCACATAAGGATCAACCTCAGTTAACTCATTACATTTATCTAATATGAACTTTTGTCAAAAAGAACATTTGTCAGCCTTAGTAACAATAAGATCTGGATCAGAACACAAACATTTGATGGAAGAATTAGCATGCTTGCTAAAAGTATTTGAAGTCAATTTGGAAATTTGGCAATGATATGCATAATAGAATCCTTTTGAGAAGCAGTGAGTGCACTAAATCTAAAGGCTTTCTCAATTAGGACAACCAACTTAGGAAAAAAAGGTTTTGAACAAGAAGCAAAATTGTTAATCAGTTAGAGAGCATTAAGCTGATCTGAAGTCAAGGTTTTGAAAGAAAGATTAAGAACGGCATTCTCTGATTCACTTGTGGAAAAACATCAGAAGAATGAACATCATGATTTGCGAAAAGAGATTCTAACTTCTTATGAAAAACAGACCTATGCTTGAAAGTAGACTGAAAAACCCTATTCCAACTTTTACTCTCAATCAAATCAAAATTAGAGAAGGAATTCGAAAGTTTGAGATGTATAGAAAACAACTCATTTTCAATAAAAGAAATCTTCCTACGAGTTTCCTGAATAAGAGCTCTTAACAGAGCTAAGTTGAATAGGAAAAGCACTTTGTTAATTTTAGAAGATGAAGAAAGATTACATTTCAAAGAAATAAACTTGGGAATAATTCTCTTGCGTTTACAACAACAAAGAAAGGACAAATGATCCAAAAACCTATACTTATTCGGTCTAAGATAAAAAAACCTGTTTCCTTCAGACATAATAAATTCAAAAATATGATAAAACGCCTGTTTAAGCCTAAGTTAAATAAAAAATTATCATATAAGCTTGTGCTACAATATGATTAAAGTGAAAACCCAATTCCATTGTAGCCTTGAAATAGCTATATACTGTATTTTCTTCAGAATTTGTGCTTTATTTACGTTAGATTTTCCCTTTAACTATATTGTAGCACAAGTTGTAGTAAGATGATAAATTTTTATTCTACTGACCAACTTTTGTTTTATGTCAAGGAATTACAGCTTGTTTCTTTCTTTTATCTTAAATTGTAACATTTCGATATTTTGATTTAACTGATAAAATGTTGAGTCATTTTTTTTACAGCTGGACAAAGTAATTGGACACCTTCAATTTTGATGAAACTTTCAGGATATTTTACTTGTATGGTGATAAGAAAAAGGAAATCTTCTTTCCTCTCTAATTTGACTTGTTGGCCCTCGAGTTGAGGTCAAAGTTTAGGGTCGTGAGAAAAAAGAGCTAAATATAAGATTGCTTTGCTTCAAAAGCAAAGAGTGAACCAAGCCAATTCTTTTAAAAGTGGATACTACTTGATACTAGGTACATGCTAGCATAAAAACTTTTGTGGCTCACTGATGGCTTTGAGGGCAAAGGTCAGTTGAAAATGCTACTTTTAAAACTTTTTTTGGCTTTTTTAGGCCCGGATATCTACTAAAGCCGTGAGTAATCCTCGGAAATAAGTATATGATTAACTACTCACCACAGTATAGTACTAAGAAAAAAAAATAGCTTTAATTTCTCTTGGCTTAAGTAGTTAAACGGTCTCAAAATCGATGTTTTTTAAAAAATACCCAACTTTAGAGGTCAATAACTTTAATCGCGACGGGTCAACAACTTTGGGACACAGCTGTAGTCCCAAAGCTGTAGTCCGAGTGGTGTAGTTTAAGGTCCTGGTTAGACACCGATGGCAACTAATCAACTTTTTTATTTACGCGGTCTCAAAGTTGATAATTTGAAACAAAAAGAACCACAGTTTTAGGTCAATTACTCTAAAACATCTGAGTCAATAGCTTTGAGAAAGAGCTGTAATTATGCTCTACGTGATGTAGTTTTAGACTCATGTCAGAAAATCATGAGATCTAATCATCTTACTTAATTAAACGGCATAAAAAATGATGATTTCAGTATAAAAGAGCGTTTTTTCACGAGTTTATATGCGTGCTACTCAAAATCTTATGTGCTAAAACTCACATAAATACTAGAACGAATACGCAGCCGAATGTACATTAAGCTCACAAAATTTCATGCTTCCAGTGTTATAAAATTTTCTGTAACCTTGACCACAACATGGCAATTCTTCTCACAAAGCTGATCCGCCATTTTGGAGCACTAAATTTTGGAGATCCTAGATACTCAGGATTTCGATCTCGAAAGCTGAAAATTTGCATAGGTTGGTTTCAAAGACAGCTCTACACATCTATAAAATTTCATCCCATTCGGAGATGATCGAGCTGGGACGATTAGAGTAATTTAGGTCAGTTGACGTGGAATTACCCTGGTATAACATTGAGACAATTCACATGCAGCTTTTGTTATTTTTTACTTTTGGACTTTATGTCTTTGTTATTTTTGACTTTGATAATGATTATAAATCAATGCTATATTTTAGTAAGAGAATTGCAATTGGGTAAGAGATTTAGTTCATAATTACAGTGGAATTTTCATGTACACTACTTTGTAATAAACTTTTATAAATAAGTATATTTATTAAATAAGGTTCAAAAGTAAAAATAAAAATATAACGTCAAAAAAAAAGAAAGAAGGAAAGAAAAAGAAAACAAAACCACAGGTTTGTTAAGGGGTCTAAGGACCTTTAACCTTTAAAATTTTCGATTTTCTGGAAAAAAAAATATGTTATGCATATATGAATTCTGAACAATTTGATACCTTATTTATTACCGTACGCCAAAAACTTTTCAAGTTATCGTAAAAATGCGTAAACTTTCCCTATAGAGATTTATGTTAACAGCAGCTGTTTAGGCCTCTTTTTCTCAGGTGCCGGTTTCTTCGGTTTTCTCATTTTGCGCGCATGATATCTCAGAAAGTGTCTTATATATTTCCGTAAAACTTTTCATGCATATTCGCCTAGTTTATAGTTATGATCTGAACCTAAATTTTAACTAAAAATAAAAGTTAATATTTAAAAATATATATATTTTTGCCCAAAATTTTGGAAATTTTCGATATTAACTTACAAAATTTCAAAAGAATAAATAAATAATTTTCAAAAAAATAACTAAACTTAGGTTCAGGTCATAAATATAAACCAGATAAACATACATTAAAAGTTTTACGGAAATATAGAAGAAACTTTTTGAAATATCATGCGCGCAAAACGAGAAAACCGAAGAAACCGGCACCTGAGAAAAAAAGGCCTAAACAGCTGTTGTTAACATAAATCTCTATGGGGAAAGTTTACACATTTTTACGATAACTTGAAAAGTTTTTGGCGTATAGTAATAAATAAGGCACCAAATTGTTCAGAATTAATCTATGCATAACATATATTTTTTTCCAGAAATTCGAAAATTTTGAAGGTTAAAGGTCCTTAGACCCCTTAACAAGAACAAAAGTTGCAGTTGAAATGTGCGTAATGTTATAACAGAGTAATTCCACGTACTGACCTGATTTTTCAAATTGTCCCCGCTCGATCATCCCCGAATGTGATGAAATTTTATCGAGGCGTAGAGATACCTTTAAAACTAACTTGATGCTAATTTTCTAGGTAGGGGGACTGAGGTGACATTGAATCAAGTCTCACGGGGATTTTTCAAGATAAAACAAGGCTCACAGACCCTTAAAGATATGTTACTTCATTCAAATTGTTTTTCTGCAGAGAAGAACGTTCTTTGTATTCCGGAAATAATTTTTTATCCAACTTGCGCCACCTATAACTTTTTTTTTACCCTTTTTACTTCCTTTTACAAAAAAGGAAGTATTGTATTCGCGAAAAAATTTTCACTCAAAAATCGCCCTTAATTTCCATTTTGCTCACCCCCAAATGAATGTTGAGTTTTTTTTTCGATTCGACCACATGCGGAAAAGTGCCTAAGAATGTATAGACACGCGAAATATCCATTTTGACCATCACCGAGGTAATTACAACGACTTTTCTCGTGACGTCTGTATGTATGTGCGTATGTATGTGCGTATGTGCGTATGTATCTCGCATAACTCAAAAATGGTATGTCCTAGAAAGTTGAAATTTGGTACATAGACTCGTAGTGGGGTCTAGTTGTGCACCTCCCCTTTTGGTTGCTTTCGGATCTCCTAAGGGGGTCTTTTGCACCTTTTTGGGGGGAAATCATTGTTAATATCAATGCAAACTTAAGTGGTGTTATAATTTGGTAAACACTTGGTGACGTATCGCCAAGCTTTTGGTCGCCAAGTTTTTTCGCCAACTTGGCGACGATTTTTTAAATCTGGTTTCAATTTGGTCACTGTTGGTGATATTTAGAGAGTAAATTATTGAATCACATTAAAACTGCCAATAATGAGAAAATAACATTAAATTGGAGTAAAAGGAAGTCATGTGATACACACATCAGCTCGTTTCTACTTGGGGTAGTATTAGCAAAAAGCTTGGGGACACATTCAAAATGGTGTGTTTTTCGAAATGTATAAATAAATTGAACAATATATTGCTATGGCGTATTCAGGTAGACAGTTATACTATTTTATAAAGCATACATGTTTATTTTTTGACACTTTCATAACACAATAAGTTTGCTCAAAAGTTGACAAATGTGCGTAGAGGACAGGGGACAGAAATGACATTTCTTGAATAAATCTTGCGTATTGCTAATAAAGCAAATTGATTTTGCACGTTTCCTTTTTCCTGGCAGTTGTATGAATAACTAAATGTACCAATAGAGTCAAATTAAGTTTAGATTGCAACACTACTAGTTTTTACTATGCAATTTGTTTGAATTTCGCCTTAGATTTAAGAACAAAAAATGTAAAAGTTATTACCATGAATTATGATGAATGTACAATACAATAATTAAAGACAATTAAATCATAAATAAGAGTGGCATTAGGCCCCGAATCTTGATCTTACTTGATTAAATGATACATCAAGCAATAGTTTTCAGCTAATAACCAGCTCATTCCAGGCTCACTCAAGTAGTATATTCCTGAAAAAAAAATTAAAAAATAGTGACCAACTAGTTTTAGAAACAGAAGGAGCAAAATTTATAAATTGCTCTTTTGTGAGTTGTTTGATGAATGTACAAAAATGAAATATATATTTTTAATTCTTAAGACTATTTCTACTATTTCTACAAGCTTGGTTTGCACTGAAAAGGATAAAATAAAATAAGCACATATATGATTTCCTGATTGCAACACTCAAAAATTTAAATTGATCTTAATATCTATATGATTATGTTAATTCTAAAGCAGACAATTAAGAGAAGAAATATAGGCGGTATAGTAAAGGCTATTCGTACAAAACTGTATACCGCTTATTTTCATCTCTCAGTTTTTTAATTTTTAATTTTATTGGTAGCTTTAGAATTAACATACACATAAAGATATTAAAATCAATTTCAATTTTTGAGTGTTGCAATCAAGAAATTATATACTTAATTTATTTCATGCTTCTTGGTACGAACTCAGCTTATAAAAAGACCTTTAAGGTTTTTTTCTTTTAATTAGGGGAAAGGGGCACATGTGTGCACAGGTACATGTGAACATGGTATGTTTTACTAGGATAACGTAAAGCAAAAAATCGTGAAAAATTCTCGAGTTATGTCAGAACTTCTAGGCCAAATTTTTAAAGCAATGAGCCAGTTTATGTGGTGACAACTTCCTTCTTTTAGCAGGTGGTGTTATAAGTAATTTTATTGCTGTTTTCTTCACGTGAAAACATATTTTTAACTAACTAATAAGCTAAACTTAATTATTGCAAACCATTATATGAACATTCAAGTAAATTTATGACAATGTTGATTTTTTTTTTTTTTTTTTTTTTTTTTTTTTTTTTTTTTTTTTTTGAGAATTAGTCCTAAAGTAGATGACGGGGCACTTGTAAACATAACATGTAGAGATACATGTGAACAGTTCCCATATCTTCACCGTAATATAAATATTAGTGTAGGGCTATTATAAGGGTCAAAAAAGGTGTAATCTTTAATAATAAAGCTGAAAGTCTCTCTGTCTGTCACGCGCATAGCGTCTAGACCGTTAGACCGATTTTCATGAAATTTGATGCAGAATTAGTTTATAGCATGAAGGTGAGCACCTCGAAGCGATTTTTTGAAAATTCGATTTTATTCTTTTTATATTCTAATTTTAAGAAATTTTTTCCGAGCAAATTATCACAACGTGAAAGAGTAAATTACCAAACTATCATAACGTGGAACCGTAACATGGGCAAGCAAATGAACATAGCAAAAAGGCGAGAAATTCGTCATCCATTATTTGTAAATATACAGGCGAACCAAATGGCGCTTTTAATTTTCAACTGCGGGCAAAGCCGTGCTGGTACCACTAGTGATTTATGAATATTATTTTGCTATAATCATTTGTAAATTTATTGTTAATCATTATTACATTGTTATTAATTAGTTAATTATTTATTTTATTTTATTTTTTTAATTCTTTTGTTAGTAAATAGTTGGCCAACAATTTAGTGGGATACAATATTTACAAGAAAAAAAAAGACAAAGTTTCTGAAACTGAAGTTGAAAATAATTTTTAAATGAATCATTATATTCTGTATGAAGCTAAACGCATTTTATAAAAAGAATAAACTTTTCATTAGAAAATATTCTTTGTACTGTTTAGTTTTATAAAAAAATTTCTTGTCGATCCAGTAATAAGAAAATACTACAAAATTTCAAGATGTGGCAGGGAGCAGAGCTATGTAGTTCGGAAAAAATATTTTCTATTTGACTTTTACTGTACTACTTAAACTGACAGTTTAGGTTACAAACCCTTCAATGTAATTGGTATTTTTTTATACAGTCGGACCTCCATACATCGATGTAACAAACTGCCGGAAAAAAATTCGATATATAGAAATTTCGACACATAGAAACAATCTTATTTTATCCTAAAAATCCATTAAAATTAAAGCTAATTATCGTGTATAAAACCCAATTTCTAATTTATACGAACATCGGATTAAATGAAAGTTAATAATCAAAAAAATAACAGAAATTACATTTTTGTGCTTTTATACATTTTTATTCTTAGGCAATTCAACTTGATCCGCAACATTAGGGGATTTTCGTTTTGACAATGTAATCGAGAGAAAAATAAAAAATCAATCTACTTAACTTGAACGATTTGTACTGAAGTTAAAAACAAAAAACTCGACTGCGTAAAAACCAGAAAAACTAAAAAGAAAAATGTATAATCCCAGTAGTTTAGAATGTTATTAAGTACTACTGAATAACTACACCGTTGCAGGGTTGGCCGGATTGGACCCAATTTGGTTGGACCCAGTGGGTTTTTTTGAAAAAACCCATTTAAAAAAACCCATTATTTAGCCCACTTTTGGGTTTTTTAAATTTTTCCGAGAAGTTTTTTAAAAATTAATTAATTTAAATACTTTCACAATTTAAACTTCTTTTTTATTTGTTCTTCACCACAGACAATGGATATAAAAAATGAATTTTGAACTTTAATAGTATTTCTTAACTCTTAACACACTAAAAAAAAACACTTCAAAGATTTTAAATAAATATATTTAACTTTTTTCTTTAACTGGTCAATAAATAACTCAAATTATCTTGACTAAGTCCTGTCACATCTGATTTTCTCAATATTTGTAGACTATACAGAGGAAACCACTCTAGCTAGCTAAAAGACTTTCATGTGAATTATTTTCTGCAAACCAACAAGTCACAAATCTCGAATAAACAAGTATATTTTTTAGAAATCAACAGGTTTTCAAACGGTCGGACAGAAAACAGAAAAAGGATGTACAGTATTTTCATTATCTTACGAAAAAGTTTAATATTTGTTACTCTGTACACAGAAATAGAAACACAGGCAACATAAAATTCAAAGAAATGTCTTGATTAAGCTGGAATTCAGTAAAAAGGGATTTAAACTACTTGAGGTTCTACAGTAGTTTTGCATAACAAAATGAAATACAATAAAGTAAAATGCAAAAAAAAAAAATGTAGTAATTACAAACGAACAATAAATTTTATCACTCGAGAAGTAACTCTGCCTTAACTGTTAATAATCATGGAAACTAAAAAAAATCAGAAACTTCGCCATTCTTTGTTTTTGTTGTCTTTTTTACTTTTCTTCAGAAAACGCTGAATTTTCCAACTTTTTTTACCCCCAAGACAATTTTTGTGCTTTGTCCATATAGTTACGATACAATATGCTACTACTCCACATTTTCCATAAAAAAAAGACAAAAAAAAACCACATTTCTTTTAAAAAACCCAGCTTTAGTTGGGTTTTTTTGGGTTTTATTGAAAAAAACCCAAAAAACCCTGGGTCCATGGGCTTTTTTAAAAAAACCCGGGTTTTGCCAACCCTGCACCGTTGTAATAGTTTTATAACCGTACACAGATAAGACAAATCATGAATTCAGAAGCAGAATAGAAGGATCAACAGTCTGGCCCATTCAAATTTTACAGGGTTCTTTGAATCATAAAGGAATGGACCTCGACTGTTGATCCTTCTGTTCTGCTTTTGAATTTATGATTTGTATTATCTGTGTACGGTTATAAAACTATTACAACGGTGTAGTTATTCAGTAGTACTTAATAACATTCTAAACTGCTGGGATTATACATTTTTCTTTTTAGTTTTTTTGGTTTTTACGCAGTCGGCTTTTTTGTTTCTATTTAAGAATTTTTTATTTTACACTTTTTAGTTAATTTTCATTGACTTAGTTATTATGATTATAAGGCGATAAATTTTGCAACCTTGTCATTTCATCGGGATAGTCTGTTTCTATCGTGAGGTTTATTAAGTAACTTGCGGTGGTCTAAACTACTGATAATTAGTCCCTCTAGGGACCTAACTCGGCTTAAAGCTTACATGTGCTTGACCTTCGGCAAAAATGCGCGAACTTAAGTCAAACGCAGCACAGCTATGTAAACAGCCTGTATAACTCATGATGACGCGAAATCGAAACGTTATCAGTCAAATCTTCCTCGCAAAACTAAAAAAGCTTCTCAAGAAAGTACACGTCGCGAAACAGAGTCCCTTGAATCAAGGCAATAACAAATGCAACATGTTAGAGATGAAAATCGAATTGGTAGACTCTCTTTATTTTGGTGCTTATTGCACGGGTTTATTTTGATGAGGACTACAATCTGAGTGTCTTGCCTTCGTCACGCATAATATATTTTTATTACAGTACAGAATACATATAAAGAACACACGAAAAAATTTACATCAGAAAGAGGGGAAAGTACATCCGGAGCTAGGATGTCTTAACCCACCGCCTCAAGTGGGAGAAGCAATCGCTTAGACCACTCGGCCAATGAGACAATTAGTAGACTTAGTAAACAAAAAATTTCAGGCAGCGAAAATTACCTGCGTTTGTCGCACATAGGTAGCGTGGGACACATTGTGCAACACCCAACGTGCGCCGATCCCTAACTGACAAAATATGGCAAATGGTTGTTGATGTGGTGAATTTTGATTACTGTCATATGTTTAGTGACACTCCCATGGTTACGACAAATCGATTGACGTAAGAATTACCAAAATTGGCCAGGGCGTTCAGCCTGAAGAACGCCACATAAGAACAGACATACATACATCGACTTATAAACACATTACCCTCCTTTGCGTCGCGAACGCGCAGTCGGGTAATAAAAATTCAGGCTGCGAAAACTACCTGCATTTGTCGCACGCAGGTAACGTGCGAAACAGTGTGCGACACCCAGCGTGCGTCGATCCCAAACGGACAAAATGGCAACTGGTTTTTCAAATGGTACTTTTGATTACTGTCATGTGTTAATGACACTCCCGAGGTTAAGAAAAATCGATTGACTTAAGAATTATTAAAATTGGCCAAGGCGTTTATCCTGTAGAACGCCACATAGAAACGGACATACATACATAGACTGATAAACACCTTACCCTCCTTTGCGTCGCGCACGCTCAGTCGGATAAAAAGACTAGGAATGAAAATCAACAGATAAAAGGGATAACTTAAAACTAATTTTACAGTATTACTAATTTTACAGTTACAACTAAGATTTGAAATAAACTTGAGGAAACTATGGAACTCCAGAACAAAACAACGACCTATCTACACACGCCTCAACTCCAGATTCCTTAAGAGTTTTCTTTAGTGAACATAATTTTCTCCCCTAACCTTTATTTTTCACGAGACAAACAGTCTGAAGTGGAAAAAAAATCTACGAATGTCTCGAAATTTTTTTCGATAAATAGAGATTTTTTTAATATATAGAAAAAACATTTCTATGAAATGAATATAGAAATTTGCTGGGATTTCAATACATAGAAAATTTTGATATGTGGAAGTTCGATACATGGAGGTTCGACTGTATGTTTGATATGAAAGAGTTTTTCATTGAAATATTATGTTTGGCCTGCATTTTTTTCAATCGAGGTCATATGCGCTCCAGGCTTATTCACATGTGCCCCCATAATGGGGCACATGTGAACAGTTGAAGACATGTTTTAAAAAATTCTATAACGTAAAGGAATAATTTTTTAAAAAAATCTGAAAAAATTCCAGAGCAGAAAGAAAAGACTATTCTATCATAGGGACACTTTTGCTTTAAGAAACTGATAATATTTTTTTAGAAATTTCAAAATGAAAACAAAAGTTTACGTGTGCCTCCCTTTCTCCTATGTTTTATTTTAAAGTTTTTACGTTTTGAAATTTATTTGACGCATGACTTATTGGAATTTAAAACATATTTATACTTGTTACCTATCCTTCTTTAAAAAACAAAACTGGTATTGACTTTCGTGTTGATATAAAAATGTATTGCACGTAAAGAGAGAATAGCTTATGCATACTATTAATCTTTTTTAAATATTGCTGCTTTGTATGCTCAAATTTAAAAGCACTTTTGAACAAGTAAAGTGAAAAATATATATATATATATATACAGGGTTTGTCCGGAAAGTAATGAGCCTTATTTTATTGTGACGCGACCGTACACCGCCGAGCGGCGCGACCGCTTGGAAGTGGTGGGGGAACCCTAAGCTTTCCAGCGAGGCATGCCTCAGTCGCCTCCGAGCTCTGAAACGGTGAGGACGTCATTTTAAGGAGACCCCTGTTTCGCGCCCTTGTCATACTGAAAATGGAAAGAACGATTGAACAACGCTACGCGATAAAATTTTGTGTCAAAGTGAACGAAACTGCCAAGGAAACCTTCGATATGCTTCAGGAGGGTTACGGGGAGGCTTGCATGTCCTATTCGCAGGCAAAAAAGTGGCACAAAGATTTCAAAGAGGGTCGTGAGGATGTCACCTACGAGGCCCGGTCTGGACGCCCTTCAACCTCGAAAACGGACAACAATGTGAGTTGTGTGCGCGAATTGTTGAACTCAGACCGCCGAATGAGTGTTCGTTTGTTGTCAGACTCGTTGAACTTGCCGAAAACAATTGCCCATGAGATTGTGTCGGAAGAATTGGGCATGCAAAAGATTTGCGCAAAACTTGTGCCCAAAGTTTTGGACCGATGCTCAAAAAACGCATCGCTTGGAAGTCTCCAAGGAGATGAAAAAAATGTGTAGGGACAACCCTAATTTTTTGGACAACGTCATCACTGGAGATGAGTCATGGATATTCGAGTACGACCCAGAAACGAAAAGACAGAGCGCGGAATGGCACACCACGGTGTCGCCTCGCCAGAAAAAAGCTCGAATGAGCAAGTCACGCGTGAAATCAATGCTCATTGTCTTCTTCGATGTTAAAGGAGTAGTGCATCACGAGTTCGTCCCACCTGGCAAGACTGTTACGGGTCAGTTCTACAAAGAAGTGCTTCAACGGCTGAATAACCGCGTCACCCGCGTCCGAAAGGAGATCAAAAATTGTTGGAAACTCCATCATGACAATGCACCGTCTCACACCAGCTTTGTTGTGACCTCCTACTTGACCAAAATTCGCGTCGACGCGCTTCCCCAGCCACCCTACAGTCCCGACTTGGCCCCGCCCGACTTTTTTTTGTTTCCCAAACTGAAACAAGAGCTGAAGGGGAAACATTGGGACACCGTGGAAACCATCCAGTCTACTACGACGTCACTTCTAAAGAGCTTATCGGTCGAGGACTTCCAGGGAGCCTTCAATTCATGGAAATCGCGCTGGCAAAAGTGTATCGACGCAGAAGGGTCGTACTTTGAAGATTTTTAAGTATTTGTAAGAATCTGATCATTAAAAGTATTTTTTAAAAAATGAGGCTCATTACTTTCCGGACAAACCCTGTATATATAATGTTTTTCAATTCTAAAGACGTTTTCTATAAGCTTGGATAGCACCAAAAATATGAAATAAACTAAGCATATAATTTCTTGATTGCAACACCCAAAAAATTGAGGTTGATCTTGACATATGTATGTTTATGTTAATTTTAAAGGAGCCATTAAAATTTAATTTAAAAATTTGAGCGAAGAAATATGCGGTTAACAGTCATCACTACCTACAAGAAGGATTCATCAGTGGTTACCTTAAATGAGCGATGACGTACTAGAAACCCGCCGACTCAAAAAATCCTTGTTTGGCTGTTTAGCGCTCTCAGCACTAGCCGACGCGAGCGCCAATTTCAAATTAAGTTTCGAATTTTTTGTCATTTTTTTTTCACTAATGCTACTGACAGCAAAGTTCACTTTGGATTTCGTAAAACTACTTTTTATAGTTAAATTTAATTATGCAAATATATAATCATTTTTGTATTATGAAGAATAAAATAGAAATGAAAATCTTTGAACTTCAATAACCTATAATGAATATACAGTAGGCGAATCACGAAGTCCCGGAACATTTGCATACTAACAAGTGCTAAAAAATGTCGGACATTGTAATCAGTGTCTTTGTTTATTGTTATCACTTTTTTATAAACTTTCAGTTTTTTCCCCTTTTTTTGTTCATCAATCAAAAGAAATACAAAGGTAAACCCTGACAAGCAGCTTCCTGGAAACCAAGCTCCATTCTTATCAGTAAAGCAGAAGAATTTTACTCCTTTCGAATTCACACTAAAAACGTCACTCTAAACGGTCTAACATTTTAGCTACGGAGAACAAGCGCAATGATTCAACAGTCAAGGAAAAAAGTGACATTTTAAAACGCTTTGACTCAAAGAAATGCTGCAAAACAACTAAATATTTCTCAGCCGTTACTTTGTAAGTTACTTAAAAATTGTGACGATATTGAAAACGAAGTGAAGCTAGATGAAAATTTGAACAACAAGAGCAGGGGTAAAACTGTTTGGAGGGTCAAAAATACTGACTTTGCAGACCAAAATTTATAAAATACTGACTAAATAATATACTGACTAAAATTAAAAGAATTAACAAACTTTGGTGTCACAAAAGAAAAGCATCATACTTAGTGAAATAGATACTAGCGTTGTTTGTAATGTGCAGGTAATTTGGAACAAATTTTGACTGAAAGTTTAGTTTAATTCATGTATTTATTGTAAAATGAATAAACTTTTCTGAAACTAGGAAAACAAATTAAAAAATCTGGCCAGCTGTTTAAAATATTATTAAGTGATTGAGAGCAGTTTTTCATTCACATTTTTTTTCTTTGAAAACTCAGTGAAAACAATTTCAAGAAAAATTCTGAAATCAGGAAATACAAAGTGGAAAAAATATGTAAGTTATACATTTAACCCTGTTAATTTTTAGTAAAAAACATCTTTTAGTAAAACTCAGAACACATGTAGAAAATTGTTTTAAATACTAATAAGCAAATATTTTTGCATATACAAATACTACACCCTGTCCCAAAAACATACACCAAGCATAAAATACTATTCAGGGTAAAAATTCGAATGTGGGAGGCTTTATATCACATACGTATATAATGATAACCAGTACGCGAAACACAAGTTAGAGTAATTTATTTTTAAAATATCATGTGTTAAATTTATTCAGAAAACTTTAAAATAGGGTGTCCCATAATTACAGACTTTTCATTTTATGAATTATATTTAGGTGCAGAAACACAGTTACAGATATAAGTATGAAATTGTGTTTCTATTACATCTAGTTACTTCAGACACTTGATTTTCCATTGTAAGTGTAAAGTTATTCTGGTGTCGAAAAATATCGGCTTTCAGTTTCATATAATTTTAGTGCCCGATGTTGCCACACATTTTTCATTGGATTTAAGTTAGGACTAACCGATTGCCATTCCATGGCATTGATATTATTTATGTTGAACTACAGATTTGTTGAGTTGGATGCAGCAGTAGGTGCTTTTTCTTGCTGAAATACAGTTTGGTCCGCCCAACAAATTTCGTATTGGAATAAGATGGTACTTTAATACTCGCGCTAATACAGGGTTCATACACTTTTGGTTAAAAAAAGTTCCCTGACTTTTCCAGGTTTTCCAGGTTGTTTTTTAGAAAATTCCAGGTTACTCGCTTCATTCAAAATTTAAGTTTAAATAGTAATATTTTTAAAATAATTAAAATTGTTCAAAGTAGCGATGCAGAAGAACTGAAACTTCTCCCCTTAGATTAAAAAAAAAAACTTGGTTTTTTTTCGTTTGTTTTCTCTGTCAAAATTTTAAGTTTTTTTTAAACATTTTGTTCAAAATTGTTTTAATTTGTTTACTATTTGTTGAAAACAGAGTACTTTCAAATTATTTTAGCGTTTCTTTGATGTCACGCGTAATATTATAGCGTTTTGCTGTAGTCCTGCAGCAACCTTTTAGCATCCGCTTTTGGTTTACAATACTTTTTATTTTCTTATAGGGTACACAAAGGTTACAAAGGTTAAGTAGGTTACACAAAACATATTGAGCAAAATGCAATGCTAAATTTCAGTATAAATATGATTAACTTGTTGCATCAATCGGCATACCATGTAATGCATAGTAACAAAAATCAACTCCGCCAATCATAGGCCAATGCCAATAATCTTTTTTTTTTTTTTTTTTTTTTCACATATTAAAGGACGCTTACATTAAAATTTCAAACTTTCTTTTCCAGAAAGTAATAGTTAATTTTCAAAAATTCATAACTTTTTGCACATTTAATGTTGTTTTCAATATTACACATTAATATAAACGTCCAATTCTGTTTCTGGAAGTTTAAGTCTACTTCCATTGTGCAAACGATCAAATATGGCGACAAAGTGAAAAATTTAAAATAATAAGTAGATTTTTGGATTTGTAGTATAAAAGTAGTAATAAATAATTAATAATCCTTAAAAAACTACAATAAAAGCAAAATAGTCAGTATTTAGCACATAAGAGTCTAAATCAATTTTTAAAAAAATGTTATGAAGATTAAATTTTGCATTTTTCCAGAAAATAATTACAAATTATCCGGAAAAAAGGGCACAATTTGTGTTGTTTTCAATAGTTTGCATTGCAATTAACATCCAATGCCATTTTCGGGAACTTAGGCACTTGAAAAAGTCTTGTGTACTTCCATCTTGGGAATGACCAAATATGGCGGCTATGCCCAAAAATAAGAAATAACTTTAATTTGTTGCATGAAGACAATCAAAAAATAATAAATCTTCATGATACTACAATTCATTGAAAAGTTTTTATCACATTTGCGTCCGAGGCAGTGAGGATAAGATTAAGTTTTAAGAACAAAATTTTTCATTTCTCAAGAAAATTATTACAAATAATAATAGAAAAACAATTTGCAGACCATTTTTTGTTGTTTTCATCAGTTTAATTAAAGAAAACATCCAATTCTGCTTTGTTTTTAGAAACTTAGGCATTTTTGGATCGTATCTACTTCCATCTTGTGAATGACCAAAGATGGCGACTACGTTTCACACGTAGCTGAAATGATTTTCCGATCAAAAAAAAAAAAACGATTTCCCCAGATCGACCCTCCCATCTACAGGTTGTGCTTCCGAAGCAGTAAATTGTCTTCTCTCCTGTTGAGTTTGTGCATAATTGCTGTTCACCTGATTTTTTTCCCCTTGGGAACTACTGAGAGCCAAAAATGGCGGCTGCTGAAGATTTTTTGGGTCGCCACTTTTTTCATTGCTTTAAAATTGTTACAATTTTTTTTTAAATACATCGATAAAAATGAAGATTAGATCTTATAAAACGAAATTCCCTGGGAACAAATTGGGAAAAGAAAAATTTTGGGGACACATTTGGAAAATTCCTTGACATTTTTGACTAAGTCATTTTCCCTGATAATTCCAAGTTTTCCCGGAGTGTACGAACCCTGAACCGAACAGAATGTTGTGGCAACCCATCTAAAACTTTAGGCAGTAGAAAGAAATGCGTTCCCCTCACTGACTCCATGCAAGAAAATCTTCGCTCTTTCGGCGCATTTTTCGTTGTGAAAAAAAAAAAACGTTCATTTTTCTATTGCAGTTTTTAAGTGCCAGCGTCGGTTTAGATAAAAATTTACAATTTTTTTCGTGAAACCACAATAAAAACGAAGACTAGATCTCATAGTACTTAATTCCTTGGGAAAAAAATGGAAAAAAAAAATTTGGAGGACAAAATTTGAAAACTCCCTGACTTTTCCCTGACATTTTTGACAATGTCATTTTCCCTGACAATTCCCGGTTTTCCCGGAATTCCCGGAGCGTACGAACCCTGTTAATAGTAAAGAAAGCACGTTCATTTTCTTGTTACAATTCGCCAAAGACGTTGGTCAATTAAATCCAATACCACAACAAATCCTACATTTAAACCGGGCAAAGAAAATGATGTCTCACGATGACAAATGACTTTCAACAATATTTAGCACTGCGAAAATGTGGAACTTGGATGGACCTGATGAATAACAATTTCACTGGCAAACTTTAAAAAGCGAACAAAAAAAATTTTTGAGCAATCACGATTGCTAATTGTTTTATTTGACCGTCCTTGATGTCCGTCCGGTTCCTTTTTCAACCCCACCATCCAGTGCAGGCGCGACTCCTCCCGGTTAAAGAGGGCTTTACTCCCGGTAGCCGCTGCTCCTGATCGGTGGCGTCCATGTCCTACACACACGCACGCTCATAGACACTCACATACATCCACACACGGGCCTTTACACACATACACACACGCCAACGTGCATACACACAGGTCAACGCACACACACAAGCCTACACATACACAATTATGCACACGTAACCGCACAAGAGGAGGGACAGGAACCGTTTCTAGAAACAAGTAAGTGGGGTAATAACCAATGAGTAGGGTCCTGTCGTAGTTCGTGATTGCGAAAAATATAATTTGAATTCAAAATTTCAGAATTCAAATTAATTTTGAAAATTTTTATTTTATTTTATTTTATTTTATTTTATTTTTATTTATTTATTTATTTATTTTTGTAGACGAGCAAGATGAAGGATAAGTAATGACCTCAGACCCTTTAAGATTCAATAGACAAGCATTTTTATCCATTTCTAGCAAGAAAATGAACTCCCATGACTATCAGCAAATATTAAAGGGCCATTTTATTCTGATGCAGAATTTGCTGGATTATCACTCTCTGTATTTCAGAAAGACAAAGCATCTACTCATGTGTCTAACACAACAAATATGTAGTATCAATGTCATGGACTGCCTATCGCTTAGTCCAGACAAAAATCCAATGAAAAATGTGTGGGAACATCTAGGAAGACAATTATATGAAAATGGAAGCTATTATGTTTCGACCAAGGACCTTAAAGGAGCGGAGCGATAGATCCAGCATGGAACCATTATGAACACTCCCAATAGGTAATGCAAAACTAGGTGCTTTCGATGGAAAACCACGTGTTTGAAATTTTTAAGGACAACAGAGTCTCAAGTTCATATTAACATTGGTAGCTGTGCTTCTCCAGCTTAAATATCATTTAATTAAAAAGCATATCCAGCTCGTACGGGAGGACAAGGGAGGCAACCACCCGCTCACTTCCAAAAGCAACGGATCCTTGTCCCCCCCCCCCCCTCCCGCATTTTTCAAAGTAAAAAGTTAGCAAGTACAAACAACTGAACTTTTCTAATGCTAATTCATAAGAATGCAACTTTCAATTGGAAGGGGGAAGCTAACGGTTTCCATCCGGCTTGATTTTTGAAGCCACGTTCCATACTTTTAGAGGTACTTTAATCAGTAAATAACGCTAACATCTAAAAATGCAGTCTAATTTTACAAAAAAAAAAAAAAAAAAAAACAGCTTCATTGGTGCCACGCATAGCACCCCTCATTTCTGACCATCCATTTTTTGCTGCACCCCTTGCCTACAATAAAAAGTGTCAAAATTATTGGATACCCTATTTTCTCTCTGTTATGTATTATTTTCTGTCTTCTTTAATATTTCTTAATTAATATATTGATTTTTTTTTAAATATAATCTTTCAGTTTTAGAATGTTGCAAAACCAAAATTTTCGGAAATGACGACACAAAATTTTTGGAAATGTCAGAAATTTCGGATCACAAACACCCCTGACCTTATTGCTAAAAAAAATTCTACATCTTTCCTTGCACTTAGTGCAAAAACAGGAAAAGGCTTCAAAGAATATAATACCAAAGGGGAGGGGGGAGGAGCTAGGTTTTCCACAAAACTAAATCATTCCAATCCAATAAAAGAATAGCAGATATTTTTATCAAGTAAAACAGACTACCAGGTTTGCAAAATTGGGTTGTTATATTAGCAATTCATTGCTTTTTTAGCATTTTTTAAAGTTTATCAGAAAATGAAAACACAATTGAGTGAATATTATCTTAAAATTATTCGGCGTATTTGCAAAAAAAACTGACTTTACTGACTAAATTTTGCAAATACTGACTAATACTGACCAATTTTCAAAGTACAGACTTTTACTGATCAGTTTTATGCCCTGCCAGGGGGTAAAACTGTTTCGAGGGTCAAAAATACTGACTTACAGACCAAAATTTGAAAAATACTGGCCAATACTGACTAAATATTGACCAAATACTGACTAAAATTTAAAAATTTAACAATCTTTTGGCGTAACAAAAAAAGTATCATACTTAGAGAAATGAATGCTAACTTTATTTGTAATGTGCAGCAAGCATAATATAAAGCAAATTTGATAAAATTTTGACTGAAAGTTGCCGCAGTTGAAAATCTTACAACTGCGCAAAATATTAAGTGATTAAGAGCAGTTTTTCATACACTTTTTTTTTCCTTTGAAAACTCATTGGAAAACAACTTTAAGAAAAATTCTGAAGTCAGGAAATACAAAGTGGCTCTCTGTTTAATGATGCTCTATTTAAAGATTATATTTATTATAAGACGGCTTTTCACGGTTCGGGATGTTCCACTTTGGTTTTAAAATCATTTGATTTAAGGCCGCATTCTACTTAAGTACGATTTTTTGTAGTAACTTGAAAGTCTTTAAACAGAGAATCAACTGTTCAAATTGTACATTTAACCCATTTTTTTCTAAAAAATATTTCAGTAAAACACAGAACACATTTAGAAGATTGTTTTAATTACTAATAAGCAAATATTTTTGCATGTGCAGAAACTACAACCTGTGCCAAAAACACAGACACAAGCAGGGGCGGACTGGCTGATTTTGGCCCAGTCGGCGAAAGAGTATTTTGGCCCACCTCTGTAAATTAAAAAAGTTGAATTAACCAGTACCGAATATCGATTCTTCCGAGCCGAGCAAAGACATTAAACTACCGCTATAGTTCCTATTTCCCTTTAAGTTTCTAAATCAAGTTTTAAAGTTCTAAAAAAAGAAACTTGTGAAATGTAAAATAAAGCTAACACTGACACATTTTTGCTGTTACTTCAAGGGATACTAATGGTATAAGTCTGAAAACGCACATCTTTAGGCTTTTATACTGACAACATAGGAAGGACACGAAGAAAGGAAGGAATCAGGTAAATTTCCCCGGAAATTTTTCGAAATTCGTTGATAAGGAGAAAAGAATTGGAGAAGGGGTTCTAGAGTTGCCTTCCAAGCGATATTTTCAAAGTTAATAATAAAAAGCGTAATTTTACAATTTTCGGTAACGTTGAAGACAGGAAAAAGAAAGGGTTCCCCACAATTTTGTTTTTTTAACTTTTTTTTTTTTTTTTTTCAAAATTGAAATCTATTTTTGGCTATCTTTGTTTACAATAGAATGTCGAGGGCTCTTCCTAAAAATTCTCAAAAATGGGAAGTTTTATAAATACAATTTTAGGTTACCCTTGGTAAAATTAATGGAACAGGGAAACATCGGGAGCTCTCTACGAAAACGTTTCGATTTTGAACTATTAAAAAACGAAAAACTATCATTGGTCACGCTTGAGAGAGGAGGAGGCTCAGTGATCTCATTTGGAAGCATTTAAAAACTGAAGTATACTCTACCCAATTTTAAATTGCATTTAGTTATTATAGGGAATCCGGCGACTCTCCTTCTTAATTTTTCGACATTGGAATTTTAAAAAGATAATCATAGAACGTGTTTGAAAACATTAAAAGGAAAGGGGACAGGTTTCTCGAGTGTTTCTCCCCAGATTTTTTAGGAGGACGCTGTGCCCTTCCGCTTTTAAGCTAACTTTTGAGTCTTAACTTGATATACCTCCTTGCCCCTTAAAAGTTCAGACAAACTGCACAAAAGCTATTTTTTTTTTCAAAAGGTAAAGATTCACATATGCCTGTCCTTGAAGCGTCACTCTTTTGTTTCAATAACTTATCCACAACAATCTGATTTGCATATATCTGAATATCTTTTGCATTATTTTTAAAATTAAACATCAAAAAGCTTTTCAATATTTAAAAATAATTACTATGGAAAACACTTGAATATTGTATGTACCTAGAAAACCAAAAAGTAAAAGAAGCATCTTTTGTGTTTTACAAAACTTCTCTAAACAGTACCCTTTTATCTGAAAGCGCAGTGCCCCTTTTTTGGTCTGGGGGAAACACTGGTTCCCCGGAACTCAGTCCTAAATCCACCTGTGTTCAGGAGCTTTCTCGATGTCGAAATTTTGTTCTGTTTCAGATTCAGTTTATCGTAGTCCGGACTTGCTATAGCTTTTCCGTATGCGATTCGGAGATGAAAATACTCGTACAGCGATAATTTACAATAGACCAATGAAATGTCTTGCCAACTGACAGCATTTAGTTGAATCTGTCACAACCAGTGAATACCAGGGGAGTGCACAGAGCTTGTTTACCCCTACGTTCCTACATATATTTCACCCCTTATTTAAAAAATCTCGGGCCTTATTCAGGATCGGAACCGGGCCAACAGCTGCCCTTTCTCTCCCCCCCCCCCCCGGTGTATACCCCTGCTCGTGCTCATGTATCAACACCCCAAAGCATGATCCACACATTTATAGCAGTGCCGGGGCCGCTTTGTCTAATGGTGCACGTCCCTTCAATTTTTGTTAACAGAAGTACAAATACGAGTTTTTAACCCGCTTTTTTCATCCCGGGCGCTTTTCCAGGCCGCGCCGGACCCCAATTTCTCTGGCCCCCTCCCGTTTCCTCAATGTGGGTTTCATGAACCCCAGAGCTCTAAAAACTAGAGAAGAAGTTGATAAAAGAGAGGAAAGCGTTCGTACATGGTGAACTTCGGCTATTTACTTTGGTCTTTGCTTAGGGTGGAAAAAAAATAAACCTGTTTCCAAACGCTTTTTTTTACATGGATTAAACGTGTTTTTATTTATTAATTTTGTAATGACACTTCAAAAAATGTTAGGTGTGAATTTAAATGTATTAAGTTCAATAAAAAAAAAATACTTGAAGTGGCCCAACGGGCGGTTGGCCCAATCGAGGATCCTCGACTAGCCGACCTGGCCAGTCCGCCCCTGGACACAAGCATAAAATACAATTCAAAAATACAAACGGAGGAATTTTTATCTCATATGTGTATAATAATAAACAGTACGTGTAACACAAAATAGGGTAATGTGTGCATCACATGACTTCTTTTTACTCCAATTTAATGTCATTTTCTTATTATTGGCAGTTTTAATATGATTCAATAGTTTACTCTCTAACTATCACCAACAGTGGCCAAATTGAAACCAGATTTAAAAAAAACAAAAATCGCCAAATTTGTCACCAAGTTGGCGACAAAACATGGCGACCAAAAGACTGGCGATATATCCCCATGTGTCCGCCAAATTATAACACCACTTGAGTTTACATCGAAATTAACAATGATTTTCCCCCAAAAAGGGACAAAAGACCCCCTTTGGAGCATCCGAATGCAACCAGAAACAAAGGTGCACAGATAGACCCCACTAGGAGTCTATGCACCAAATTTCAACTTTCTAGGATATTCCGTTCTTGAGTTATGCGACATACATACACACATACGCACATACATACGTAGATACAGACGTCACGAGAAAACTCGTTGTAATTTACTCGGGGATCATCAAAATGGATATTTTGGGTGTCTGTACGTTCCTAGGCACATATCCACGTATGGTCGGGTTGAAAAAAGAACTCAACATTCATTTGGGGGTGAGCAAAATGGAAATTTAGGCCGATTATTTTTGGGTGAAAATGTTTTCGCGAATACAATACTTCCTTTTTACTTCCTTTTACAAAAAAGGAAGAATTGTATTCACGAAAAAAAATTCACTCAAAAATCGGCCTTAATTTCCATTTTTCTCACCCCCGAATGAATGTTGAGTTTTTTTTTCGACCCGACCACACGTGGATATATGCCTAGGAACCTACAGACACCCGAAATATCCATTTTGACGACCCCCGAGTTAATTACAACGAATTTTCTCGTGACGTCTGTATGTACGTATGTATGTGTGTATGTGTGTATGTATCTCGCATAACTCAAAAACGGTATGTCCTAGAAAGTTGAAATTTGGTACGAAGACTCCTAGTGGGACCTAGTTGTGCACCTTCTCTTTTGGTTGCATTCGGATGTTCCTAAGGGGGTCCTTTGCCCCTTTTTGGGGGGAAATTACTGTTAATTTCGATTTAAACTCAAGTGGTGTTATAATTTGTCGGACACTTGGCGATATATCGCCAGTCTTTTGGTCGCCAAGTTTTGTCACCAACTTGGCAACAAATTTAGCGATGTTTTTTTTTTTTTTAATTTTAAATTTTCAAATTTGGTTTCAATTTGGCTACTGTTGGTGATATTTAGAGAGTAAACAATTGAATCATATCAAAATTGCTAATAATGGGGAAATGACATTAAACTGGAGTAAAAGGAAGTCATGTGATGCACACATCAGCTCGTTTTATTTTATGTAAATGAAATTTGCAAATTAAACCTTATCACCATCTTATACGAAATTGTGATCGTATTCATTTTAATTGGGTTCGTCTATGCGTTCAATTAGCTCTTTGCTACTTCTATAACATTACTAAACATTGTATCAAATAGGATTTTTTTTTTAATTGATAGTTAAACTTAAAAAAAAATTCTGGCGTACAGAGTATGTTACCCACGTGATCGTAATCGAATGTGATCGTATTATTCATTTTAATTGGGTTCGTCTGTTCGTTCAATTAGCTCTTTGCTACTTCTGTAACATTACGAGAAATTGTATCAAATAGGATTTTTTTTTAAAAAATTGATAGTTAAGCTTTAAAAAATGCTGGCGTACGGAATACGCCACCCGTGTTCTTAAGGTTTAAAGGCGTGAAATAAAAATGACAATTTAAACATAACAAATTTTTACTCATCTCCAAATTGTACCCAAATATAGCTTTCATATATACTTTATTGCTCTTATATTATCTTTGTCTTACCTCATATACACTGTAAAAAATCTCGGAAAACTCTCTGAATATACAAAAAAGTTTTCCGTAATACACAGATTCGTACGCCCTCCGCAGTTTTCTGCTATAATCAAAAACGTTTCCCGTTTAGCAAGAAAGTAAGAGTCGACGCATGCGCAGCTCTCACGGCAATTTTATAGTCCAGCAGCAAAACTAAACTGAAACTTTCGAAAGCACGCAATGAAAACAAGTGCTGACTCATGTATGCGAAGTAACACTCATCAAGGGGATTAGTAGAAGTTTTGTTCCTCGCATGAATTCACTGAAGATAATTTTAAAGTCTTATATTTTCTTGCATATGTATCGTCATGAGATTGAATTTGAAGCTATGTCACTTATTTTTAAGTACGAAGTGCAAATTCTCGACGCATGCTCGCGGAAGGAATACAAACTGAAATTAAAAACCAAATAACTGCCGAGAGGACGCCATCTAAATTCATTGCGTCGCATAACTTGTGTAGGTAATTCACTTTTTTCTTGGATACTTTTCTTCTTTCTACACCAAATGGGTAATTTTTGTTGGCAGAATTTTATTCTGTCATAAAAATCACCTTTTTGGTGACCAAAGCCTGCAAAAGACCACCACCGACGAATAGGTAAGTCGCTTTGCAACTCTATTACTTTAAAGAGATTTAGTTCATATAAATATCGTTAAAAAAAAAACTATTTTCTTCAGTATTATTTTTTTGTTGTGAACTATTGCAATTTGAAAATATTTTACATTATATAGAACACATATTTAAAGTGCAAGTGTGTCTAGTTTTATTCTGTAAAATTTATGAATTGAAGATTATAAAAAAATTTAAATAAGTGTTATTGTGTACTTTGTTTTTATGTGTCAATCTCAGTTAATATTTGGCTGAACATTTATGTATCAAGCATTATGAATTAAATGTTATAATATGCAAATTGTCAGGTTTGATAGTTCGCCTTTAAGGTTGCATGTTTTCATTCTCTTGTAAACAGTGTAGCTAGATTGTATGAGGGGCATTCCACGGTATTTTGGACATTATGTAGAGTCCGTAACGTGACCTTTTTTTGCCATAACTTTTTAATTTACCGTTAGATTTGCAAATTATTTTAATTTGAGCTGGTGTATTGGTAGGAAAAGATCAAAATAAAATAATATGCTAATCAAACAGTACATTAAAAAGTTATGGCAAAAAAGGTCACGTTACGGACTCTATATAAATGTCAAAAATACCTTGGAATGCCCCATGAAGTAAAAAAAAAAAAACTATCTCTTGTAATTAGGAACATAGTGCTTCAGTATTATCTAAATGACGATAACTCTTTAAATATTTGCATTAGCGAAACGCTTTAAATTAGTTAAATGTGTATAATTTATTTAACAAATAGATACATATATGTATTTAAAAGTGTCTTCATTTTTTTCGTTTTACGAGCCTCAATTTTACCAAAAGCAAAAAAAAAAAAAAAAAAGACTTAATAAAATAATTTTGTATTTTTACACCATATTAAAGTATTTGACTTATAATTTATATGATACTTTGATTTATAATGTATATGATACTTTGATTTATAATGTATATGATGTTGCTTTTTCAAGGGGGGGTGGGCGCTTCATAGCATTTTATGGGTGCACCATCACTCTTATGGTGGGGGGGGGGTATTCTTGTATATATGAAATGGAATAATCATGTAATAGAGTTCAATGTTTTAATAAATAAAATATATAATGCATTTTGCGCACACTGTAAAAATAAAATCAGTAACCTATTTTGAATAAGTATTTATATTTGTGATGAGATGGAAAAGGGCAAGAACAGAAGAATCAACCCGAATGGTTCCAGCAGGGGGACTTGGTGTCATATTTAAATTCATCAATTTCTCTGTTGGTACTTTTCGGTACACTTTGTTCGTCAGAGAAATTGACTTGAGGTGAACGAATTTAGGAACGCGAAGGGTAGGTAAGTCCTGTCAAATTTTATCCGAAGATAAAAGCTATCAAGTTTGATACAAGATATGTTTTTAAGTTCTGCATTAAAAATACAATATGTTGATAGTTTTTTCTTGAAAATATTGAGAGAAAAACTGAAGTTTAAGATTGTTTAACAAACAATCCCCACTTTTCAGAAGGTACCCCCACTCCAGTTCCCCGACGATTTTGTGATTAGGAATGAAACTACTAGATTATTTCATAATTTTTCAAAAATTTATAACTGTGCATATGTTATGCTGTTAACCATGCTATTTGTCATTAGAAATTCCAAAAAAAAAAAAAAAAAAATCCACGAATGATTCTAAAATTGCTTGTATTATTGCTCTTAGATATGAAAGAATTGAAACTGATATGGTATGCAATACTATAATAAAGAATTATATTTTAGAAAAAATAACGGAAAAAGGATTCCGAAATTCTCGGAAACGTTTTTGAAAATTGTTTGGAGAATTCCGAAATACTCGGAAACGTTTTCGAAACTTTCATGAACCACAGCTGCACAGAATACTCAGAAACATTTCTGGAAATTACGGAAAGAGGATTCCGAAATACTCAGAAACGTTTCTGAAAATTACAGAAAGAGGATTCCGAAATACTCAGACACGTTCTGGACATTACAGAAAGAGGATTCCGAAATACTCAGAAACGTTTCTGAAAATTACAGAAAGAGGATTCCGAAATACTCAGACACGTTTCTGGACATTACAGAAAGAGGATTCCGAAATACTCAGAAACGTTTTTGAAACTTTTATGAACCACAGCTGCACGATATACTCAGAAACGTTTCCGGATTTTTTTTACAGTGTACTTAGGATAAGAATTGGAAAATGTCCCTTAAAGAATGTAACCGGGGGGGGGGGGGAGAGAGCTAGGCTTGACATAAAACTAGATCTCCCCAAAGAATAGCAAACAATTTTTATCAAGTAAAGTAGACTATCAGGTTGGCGAAATTGGATTGTTTATTGGCAATTTATAGCTTTTCTTTGGCATTTTTTAAAGTTTGTAAGAAAAAAAAAGTGTGACAGTGAATTGTTTCTCAAAATTAATTATTTCGTAAAATTGTGGGCAAAAACTGACTTTACTGACTAAATTCTGTAAATACTGACTTATACTGACCAATTTTTCAAATACTGAATTTTACTGGCTTTTACTGACCAGTTTTATGCCCTGTGATTTAAAATTTTAATCTGTTGCTAGTTTTTATTTATTCAAATAAAATACCTGTAATTGATTTTAATAGTATAAGGCTTTTAAAAGGATTTTCCATTTTTCCTCTTAACTCTACATTTGCGACTCAGTCGGGAGTTTTTTAAATTTTTAATTTTAATTACTTGATTAGTATAAAAAGACAAAACATTTAAGGACACAAATCAATGACCAGCCACGAAAAAATAAATAAATAAATAAAAATTTAATGACAGTTTAAAATTTAAATTGCAAGGGAAAATGTAATTTCCCAGTCATAAAGATGAGAGAACTCCGCGCCAAGAAGGTGGTGGAGGTGGGAGGTTGTTATTTTCTTCTCGCGGAGAGCGAGGGAGGCCTTGCTGGTCTTCGTCGGTCAAGTTGTAATCATCTACATACCTTCACCACCATTTCATCTTCATAAAGTGTAAATAGAGACTGAAAGCAAACCAATGCTTTTGCGACTTCATCTGAATTGTCTCCACACACTATCGTACTTACAACGGCTCACAGTGGTTCAAGGGTGGAAATAATGGAAATTTTTAAGTTTGAGCATAGAAAATATTTTATGCCGTAACTACTAAGACTTAGAGATATAGTAACATAATCCATTTGAGTTACTTGAAAAAAAAATCTCGTATTAACAAAAAATTAGCCAAGATTGTTGGAACAACTATGTTTCTACTTGTTTCGGACGTGCCGTTTCTACTTCAGTTTTAACGCATACGTTCAACAATGGGAACTTAAGTGTAATAAAAGTCATTTGTGATTGCTTTTACACTCCCATAGGATACACATTACGTCGTAAATAAAAATTAAAAACTTATTCAATTTTAAAACTATCGGAAATAAAATAAAATCAATTGCGAAAAAACGTAAGGAAAAATATTGTTGAATATACATTTATCGGCGGCTTCCGGTGGGCTAAAAGTTATATAGATAAATAGTTTTATCCTTCCTGTAAATAAACAAAAAAAATTTAGCTGCGACCAGTGGCGTAGCTAGGGAGGGGCGGAGGGGATGGTCCGCCCCGGTGGCACTTTTTGGGTGTCAGCAATTTCACACTTCTGATGCGAAAAAAATTAACGCTTTTTCCCAATAAAGGAAATTATGCTTTTGATCTATTACTGGAGGCAATCATTTGGTGAATGTACAAAAATTGGAAACGATTGAATCATTAATGAGGGAGACACATTAGAAAGATTGACCTTATTTGGAGCACTTACCTTAGTTAAACGCTATGTTAAACCAAGGTTTCCAGCTGCCAGCACAATCGAGGATCCTTTTTTTTCTCCTTTATATTCCTGTAAAAGAAACAACATAGAAAAATGTTGACCAACCAGTAGCAGAAATAGAAAGAGCGAAATTCATAGTTCATTTTTAAGAGTCATTTGATGAATGTACAAAAATGGAGACAATTGAAACGTTAATGAGCATAATAAGCCCTGAAAATTAGTATGACTTTATTTAGCGCACTTACCTAGAGAACATGTTACATCAAGTCTCAGTTTCCAGCCACAAACACAACCGAGGCTCAAAGAAATAACACCGTACAAAAATAGTGAGCAACCAATAGCAGAAACAGAAATATCACAAATTTTTGATTGATTTTTTATGACTTATTTGACGAATGTACAAAATATGAGACAGTTGAATCATAAATGAGCTAGATATTAGGCCCTGAAAATTAGGTTGATTTTAATTAGCGCACTTAGTTTCCTTAGTTAAATGTTATATCAAGCCAGTTTTCAGCTACCAATACAACCGAGACTCCTTTGAGTTATATTGTATTCCTGGAAAATAATATACTAAAATTGCATACAAAAATGAGGACCAACCAGTAACTGAAAAGGCAGAGAGCTAAATTTGTAGATTAACATCCCTATTTTTATTAGAAGAGCTCAAGAAAAAAAAATATCTTGTACTGATCTACGTGATATACTGTAGGAAAATTCTGAAACGTACCAGTTAATTTCCGGGCAACGTTCTGGCTTTTCATTGGTTTCTATCAGTTTCTGTGAAAAAAAAGTTGTTTCTATGAAGAACTTTCCTGAATCGCTACAAGGTTCATGAATGCATTTTTTTTACTGTCTTGATAAACATTTTTAGCTATCAGTAAAAATTTATCCATTTTCGTTATTAGTGCCTTCAACTCTGTTCCGGCCTTTGCAGATTGACTGAACCCAAGACAGGGTCGAAACACCGTTTCTAAATTTTGTAGATTTGCAGAAATTGCAGCCAAATGCGCTGTTTGCTATTTGCATGAAATTCTTCCTTAGCTTTGGCCATATTTGCATTGGGAGTTTTAGCGGCAAATCAGGATATTTGTTTTGAGAGATGTCCTGGTAAATCAGACAAGTGTCAAAGTAAGACTATAAACTTTCTCTAAAGCTTCCATACATAGAAGGTGCGGCAAAAAAATGGCACTTTTTTTTTAAATATAATATTATCAAACAAAGAAATTTTAACAAATTTAAAAGTTAATAACAATAACATGGACGTTTGGTCATAATATACTCAGCCTGTTTCAAAGTAACATCCTCCGGCGGCGATATACAGGTCCAGAAGTGACTTGAAATTTTCAGCGATGGGTCGCAGGTCCTTCGGCAACAATCAAACCCATTCCCGTTGCAGTGATTGCTTCCCCCAAACTTTTGTGGGACTTAGCACAGGCGCTGGGCCTCCAAAATGGACCACACGCTGTAGTCCATCGGATTGAGGTCGGCGAATAGGGCGGCCATTTCGCCGACGAGATGAAGTCTGGGAAATGGGTCTTGCACCAGTCTTGCGTCATTTTGCCTTGTGAGCCTGTGCCCAGTCCTGTTTAAATGTCAAATTTGCATCCAGGAAGTGCTGTTGAGCCCAGAGAAGCACAACAGCCTCGAGAATGTCGCTGCAGTAGACTTCTTAGTTGATATTCACACCTTGATGAAAATGAGTTGGATCTTACAGCTGGCGCAGATTCCACCGCAAACCATCACCGAAAAGGGTTTCTGACTGTGTCCGACAACGGCTGAGGTGCCTGAAGCCTTTGCGGACCAGATCCGGTCGTTTTGGTGGTTGTGCGCTTGCTTGACGGTGAACAGCTTCTCGTCCGTGAAGAGGATACGCTCCCATCGTTGAGCAGCGGCCCAACATTGAATTGGTGCCATCTTTGCAGCCGTACGCGTTTGTTGTCGTCGGTGAGGCTCTGAACTTTCTGGAGCTTGTACGCCTTAAGATGGAGTTCCTCCTTCGCCACTGATCGATCGCTGATGCCGGTCTCACGAGCAATTTTTCGTATGGAGAGCTTCGGATTTCGCAGCACTCGCTTCTTGATAATCTTGCGATTGGTGGACATGTTGACGGTCCGCTTTCTGCCACTTCCTGGACGGTGGCCATCCTGTCCAAGCTACTTGTATCATTTGATGGCTTCAGACACGACGTCCTTTCCAACATCGAGCAAAAACGAACAATCTCACATTGACGTTTTCCTTGCCGAAACAGTTCCAAAATTACAACATGCTTGTTTGACATTCAACAAAGAAAAACATGTCAATTAATCGATAAAAACATGACAAATGACTGGCACAGAAAAATACGGAGAATTTAGTCGTAAAAGAATCACGTGGCTACACTTAAACATGTTCGCGTAAAAACTCATACAAAAAGTTGCCAATTTTTGCCGCACCCTGTATAACAGAAAAATGGGTGGATTTTATTGGGAGGGTTCCAAATTAATTTCAGAGAGGTTACTGACTTTTAGCAGGAAACTTTTCGTTCTTTCCTAGATATGTTACAGGCATAAATTAGGCACATAAGCTGTTCATTATTTTTCAGAGGCCTGTCATATTTTTTTCAGCACATTATTTACGAGATACTTCAAAATGTTTTTTTCAATGCATAAAAACCTTGTTGCACAGATGTGATTAACTTTACGAATTAACAAACTAAAATACCAATATTCCTCATCAAACTCCCACTCCTGTACAGAGATTTATAAGAAAAACTTGCGCTGCGTACAAAATTGGACTACTTTCCGTAAGTCTGTGGCTCCTAGAAAGAAACGGCTCAATTGTTCTCATTATGGCAAAATGTTGAAGGAGAGAAAAGAAAAATTGCATTGTGTCATTTTCTCAAATAACAAAAATTGCAACATAGTCAAGGTTTCTCCTTTTTCAAAATCGTCTATTACGGGGATATTCTTTCTTTCTGTACTTTTTCATTTTCTGCAATTTCTTCAGATAATTCGCTTCGTTAGTTAGCAGTTTCAAACTCATTCTGGTAGCTTCCGTAGCGAAAAGCAGTATTTTGAATAAATTGACAAGAATTATTTAAAATTTACTGCGAAATCATTTATTCTAAAGAGGAACTTTTTAACATCTAAAATAAAAACGCTCAAAAGAGGGGTTTTTTCTGTATGCCTGGTGTGTTAAAGAGCTTTCAAATTTTAGCCAGGTCAGCAAAGGACCGTCAGCTTTTTTTAATATTATTTTTATTTATTTATTATTTTTTTTTAATTTATAAAAATGTGGTAGCTTGAGTGCTTACCGAACTTTCTGTAGCCGTCCCCTAGTTTGCTTGCTTTTTAACTTAACTAATAGCAACTTTCAGCAAACGGTTTTGTTGCCTAACATTTTTTTTTAAGTAATCACTTTCAAATAAAAATAGAAATAAATTTTTTTGTTCCATCTCAGTTATAAAATAGTAAAAGAAACGTAACAAATTAGTAAGTCGAGGCCCGTAGCTAAGGTTGAAACGTTTAAGGGGGATCGGCAATTCAAAGAAGTTCTGGCGCGAAAGCACGAATCCAAAAGATTCGATAAAATAATCTAATGCTTTTTTTCTTTATTAAGGCTATTTCTATAAACTTGGTTCTCACTAAAAAGTACGGAACAAAATAAATTCGTTAAATGCCAATAAGAATTCTCCTCTTCGAACTGAAAAGCTGCAGATTAGAAACAGAAAGTGAATAGATTTTCCTGAAAAATGGGATGGACGCATCCACTCGGCGGCCGTTCAGAAGAGTTGGGTGGCCGTTGCTAGGGGTGTTTTAAACATTAAGCCTATGGGCTAAAAAATCCGTGCCACAAAAAAGTGGCCATTAAGATGGGTGGCCGCTTAAGACAGGTAATCTCTCGAAGAAGTTTCACTGTATTTACTGTCTTTTAAATGTGTATCATGGAAAATTAAAAAAAAAAAAGCAAAACAATTACATCTGTAAAATTTGTGGCTCGCAATAAATTTCACAGATGTAAAAAGTTTAAAGTAAAACACGTACCTATAGGCTCGGAGCCTATAGTTACGTGTTTTACTTTTATATGTAAAGGTGTGTTGAATAAACATAATACAGTTGATTAAGATCAATTTCGGTAAATTGGCCAAAACTATAAATTAAAAAAGAAATTGGAAACATTAAATGGCTGCATCAATTTAAAGTTGGCTAAGGAAAATCTATCATCACTTCATCCTCAGTAATAATCCCAAAATCATCTGCAACAGGTCAATAAAAAGTCACTAATATTTCTATTCATTCTTGCAAATTCAGCGGGTTTTTTTTAAATTTGTATCACCAATTTCCAACATTATACCTATATACTTCACGATTTTCTTTGATGTAAGTTTCACAAATACATAATATCACCAGCTTTAGTTGTTTTGGAGCTGAACTATCAATTTCTACTAGACCATTATAGTTGTCTTTCAGGGTTTCTTGATTTAAATCAGCTCGATTTAAATCTTGATTAAAATCATGATTTAAATCAAGTGATTTTTTAACAAAATCATTTAATTAAAATCAGTTTATTTTATTTTTATTAATTATTTTTGCATTTTTAAAATGTGTTGCTCTAAATTTAATTACTCTGCATTATACAATTTTAACTTCAACAGACAAAACTACATAGATCCCTCTTTCTGTGTGTGAAACAGATTTTCACTCTTGCAATATTTGTTTTGATCCAAAATTGCAGTTCAATTCAGTACGGAACCAAATAAAAAGTTTTTCTTATACACCATCCCTAATACAGTTAAGAAAAGTATTTGCTCAATATTTTCTTTTACACTAAAACGTGCGTGATGATAGAAACCTTATTTTTAAGAAGCAAAGCATGAAATAAAATCATTTCTTATCGAAGTATTATAACATATTTTTATAAATTATAAAAATGTGTTGAATAGTTAGCGATCTTATTTAAGTTCTAAATGTAAGCTCAATGGATTCATCTATTGTATGAAATGTATAATGTTTATAAATGTAAAGTAATTAATAAATACAAATATTTCAGGATTTAAAAAAATCAAAGAAATCTGATTTAAATTTTTAAAAAATCCGATATGAATAAAAAAAATATCCGAATTTTCTGTTTTTTTTTTTTTTTTTAAATCACGAACCCTGTTGTCTTGTATTTTACGAATGCAAATATTTCATCAGAGATGCTTTTTATTTTAAAAACCTCAGTATTATATAGACACCCACTTACCCCATAGTGAGGGGGTCCACTAATCTTTTACAGAAAAAATTCACGGGGTAATTGGAACCCCTCCTCTTAGACACTCATTAATAATATTTATGCAAAAATCAATATGCACTTTAAGTTAAACTATACTATACACGAAAGTTTAATGATCATAAAAAATATTTAAAAAATACGTGAAACAATTATTTGAAAAATGTTGCTTAAAAACGCAAAAACATATTTTTCAATAAAATTTTTTTGACTAAGTTCTGTGGTATAAAAGAAATTCCATGAAACTCAAATATATTCAAAACCAATCACTGTGATGAAAAATGACATGATCAGTGTAAAAAAGTATTAAAAACCATATTCATATTTTACTTTTAGGGGGGTGACCCACCCTAGTCACCCACTTCCCCCCAACCAACCCGAATACAAATGCTTATAACCATTATAAATACAATACAAATTTGCAATTATAGCCATGAAAGCAAATGAGAGAATTCATACAGGTTTCCCCCCCCCCCTCCCCCAGGAATTAGGAATTGTAAAAGGTAGTAAATGCAAAAACGAACCCTTTAACAGGAGAAAAACACTATGACAAAAATGAACCATTTTTACATATGAGTTGATGTAAAAACATCAGGAATTATTTTGTTTCTTTAATTGAAAATATTTGGTTTGAATTGAACGACGAAGAATGAATTTGTACAAACTTAAGATACCGCTTGCTTAGGCTTACCAGACGTCTCGGTTTGACCGGGACGGTCCCGGTTTTCAGCCAAAATCTCGGTGTCCCGGCCTCCCGGCCAATTTACTTCGCGTCCCGGAAAAAGATAAATTTGATTATAGATAACCAAAAAAGTCTAAAAATAATTAACAGTGAATTAATATTTAGGATAATTACTTTCTCATTTGAACATTGATGCGTAAAATTAATATCGGATTATCTTTCTAGGTTTTTTACAACAGGATTAAAATCAAAAAAGACTTCCTAAAAAAAGTCATTGCCAATAAATAGTATGTGTAACTATTGTTAATTTTCTTTATTCCTCCTTCGAAGTGTTCCTTTTTACTAAAAGAATTTGTAAATATTATTGTGTAGGAAATTTATCTGCTTTTGTCATTTCCAAGTAGCCCTGTTTTAGGTCCTTAATTAGTCACCATTTATTCATAGGATTTTGAATGAACTACCCTATAAAATACCTTAAAAACCAGCCAGAGCTGTGTACCATTTTGGATACTTGCGATACTGGGGGGGGGGGGGTCCCCGGTTGAATATTTCAGAAATCTCGCAAGCCTACACTTGCTAGATTCAAAGGGTGCAAATAGGATTGGAAGCGTGTTGTTTTAGTGAGATATTATTTTTCACATAAAAGAAACACAGGAACGATATACTTTTGGCGACTGGAACTTGATTCTTTGGTATCCATTTTCAATGAATTGGTTCCCCGTTGGCGACTGGCGACCGTTAATATAGTGGTTAACCGGTGCCATAATTAAAATTTTAAAATCTAGTAAACTCCTGATTATCCGAGGATTAGGGTGGCTCGGTAACCGTGGATAAGCGAAAACTGCGGATAATTCGAAAAATAGGTAAAACACGACATTGCTGTATACAATTGCTAAAAAATATGAATAACATCAACTCATACATTTAAATTATAGTTAAAATCATTGCTACATTTGAATGTAAGAAGTATATGTAAAAGGTAAAAACGAACAGTAACACAATCATAAGTTTAAAAAACATTTAATGGCAGTTTAAAAAAAAAAGAATGGAAAAACCTTCGGATAATCCGAGAGTCGATTAATCGGGAATTTACTGTAACAGCTGAATCAGCTGTGCCCACTTAAAGGAGGTCATAGCGCAGACTGCAGCTTTGAAATTGGAGTATTTCCCGTCCTTTTTTGAGCGGGGGGGGGCCGATTTTGGGCGTCTTCATGGTGTTTAGGGGGGGTGTGCCCTTGCTCTTGGTGGAAATGGATACAGGGGCCCGTCACAAATGACTGTTACGCGCCCTATTCCTTATAGTTTACACCTGCAACCCTACATATATTTCACCCCTCATTTTAAAAATCTCAGGCCCCCTTCAGGCTTAGGCCCAGGCCAACAGGTGTGCCTTCTCCACCCCCCCCCCCTTCCCTTTCCCGTGCACGTCCCTGAATGGACATACTTTGCTGAACAAGGTATAAAAAAATGATGTACTTACTTAACACAAACGGTCAGTCAATTATTACCGGCCAACAAATTTACCGGTCAACAGAGGAAAACCGGCAAAGTAAAAATCAAATCTTCAGTACTTTTACCAAACACTAGGTGTCAACAGACAAAACGCCTACACTACCTTTCTACTCCAAATTTTGAGGATGTCTGCAAGAAGTTACGTGCATTTTCCGACACGTAGCAATACTATTCCCGCCTTAACTAGCCAGGCTCCTGTTAATACTCAAGGTCGATTGCTAGGCGGCGCTTCCACATGGGTTTGGTCTTACGTCCGCCAAAGATAGCATAAAGCTGTAATTTCGGGACTTCAGTTTCGAGAAACTGCTAGGGAAGGAGTCTCAGATCCCTACGTACGGTTAATGACTACACTTATGATCTCCCTCCCTCACCCCCATCCTCCTCCGGTTTGTGAGCTCAAATTCAATAGTGAGTCTCTTCAAAACTAAACACTGGATTCCCTCTAGTGTGTTACTGCACAACGTAATACGTTCAGCACAAAAAAGTTAGGTGATCAATCATGTCAAATAACAGTTTTCACTAGACTCTCGCCCCCTGTCAGAAAAGATCTTCACGAAGTTCCTTTGTCTGAATAATGAGCTAGCCCATTGTCACGGATTCTATTTTTTCTTTATCCTGAACTTCTTTCCTTGAACTGCTAAATTATGGCAAAAGCATTTTTTTTTCTCGAGCCGGATTTTTCATTAAAAGGAAGATAACGGTCATTTTGGGAGTTGAATTCGCGAAAAATTTCTGAACGGAATCGAAAATTTAAAAATCCGTCGTGGAAAAATATTTTGCGATAGTTAAATTTTCGCGATTAAAATCAGCTTTCGAAAATTTAAACAACGTGAAGTGAGAAAATTTTGTTGGATAGCTCTCCATTCATAAGATCACTTATTTTGCACTGATAAAGACGTTCCTTGCAATCTCGAAACACGTGTCTGCAGTAATCTGAAATTTTGTGCAATTAAACGTTGTTATTTCTTATTTTATTTTACACTAGTGATACCCGCACGGCTTCGCCCGCAATAGAAAAATCAAAAGGTCTTTTGGTTCGCCTGTATATTTACAAATAATGTATAGTGAATTTTCTCGCCAGTTGGCTTGTACCGACGTTACGGTTCCACGTTATGATAATTTCGTATCTCGCCAACTGGCTTGTGCCCATGTTACGGTTCCACGTTACGATAATTTCGTAATTTATGATACTTTTTTTCTTAAAATTGGAATAAAAAAAGAACCACATCGAATTTTCGAAAAATCGCTTCGAGGAGCACACCCCCATGCTACATACTAACTTTGTGCCAAATTTCATGAAAATCGGCCGAACGGTTTAAGCGCAATACGCGTCACAGACATCCTACGAACATCCTACAGACATCCAGACATCCTCCGGACAGAGAGACTTTCTGCTTTATTATTAGTAAAGAAGCAAAAATAAATCAGTAATCAGTCCATTTGCTTATCAGTGCATCCCAAATTTGAACAACAATTATTGTTTCTTCTGTACAGTGGTGCATTAAATCCGGCCAGGTCGAAAAAAACCGGGTGCATGTGAAGTAAAAAATAATGTGTTTACCAAAATATTGCTTTTTCAGGGGTGCCTACCTCTAAACATAAAAGTATTTATGTTTAGAACTAAAGAGCTAATTTATCATTTGAATAGAAATTGATACAATTTTTTCATCGTAGCAGCTTTGGAGAAAACAAAAAGATTTTGTTACCCCGGTTCTGTTCAGGGTTGGATTTTTACCGGGAAAAAACTGGTTATTACCAGGACATGGGAAAAAACTAGGTTTTTACAGGTAAAAATCGTGGTAAAAACCTAGGAAATTCTATTAGCCCTTGCTCATTTGCTGGCAGGCACTGATTTATTATTTTTACCGATAAGCTTCTAGATATATTATCATTACTAATAATAAAGCAGAAAGTCTCTCTGTCCGGAGGATGTCTGAATGTCCGTAGGATGTCTGCAGGATGTCTGTAGGATGTCTGTGACGCGCATAGCGCCTAAACCGTTCGGCCGATTTTCATGAAATTTGGCACAAAGTTAGCATGTAGCATGGGGGTTTGCACCTCGAAGCGATTTTTCGAAAATTCGATGTGGTTCTTTTTTTATTCCAATTTTAAGAAAAAAAAACTATCATAAATTACGAAATTATCATAACGTAGAACCGTAACATGGGCACAAGCCAGTTGGCGAGATACGAAATTATCATAACGTGGAACTGTAACGTCGGTACAAGCCAATTGGCGAGAAAATTCACCATACATTATTTGTAAATATACAAGCGAACCAAAAGACCTTTAATTTTTCTATTACGGGCGAAGCCGTGCGGGTGCCACTAGTAGTTTATAATCATCTATTAATTTGTATAAATATATTTATTGCATACTAGAAAATAATCATTCGGTCATTGGGCAAGAAATAAGATGACGGCTTTCTCGCGCGTGCGTGAATTTCAGATATAGATTTTTTTTCCTTGTTCAAAATTATTTGGGAAGGTCATGGGACAAGTTTTGTGCTATTAAAAACTTAAATTGATAGTTCCAATAAATTTTCAAAGCTTGTCAGTAAGTATATATTAATTTAATTTAAAATAAAATAATTCATTCGTGCAATATGCGTATTATATCAATACAGATCACAATCTTATTGTAATTCACTGTACAGGCACACATAAAACGTATTTTGCTACAGACTGTTAAAGGGGTACAATGATTTAGATAGGAAAATCCATCTCTTGTCTTTTGTTTGATTAAATTGGAAAATTCATGGCTTTTTTCCTTTTTTAAAAAAAATTCACATTAGAAGTAAAAAAGGAATTTCATGAATTAGCTTAAAGATTATAATTTTTGATAATTAAATATCTGAATAAAATTACAGAAAAAAATAGTACTTTTTTAAAAGGAAAATTTTTACAACAACGCGTATTTATTATGCATTAATATAATATTAATAAAATTTATATATATATGTTATCGAGCCATAAGAACATTTTCTTTTGTTTGCTTTTTTCCAAAAGTTGGCAAACATTTTCATTTATTCTTCATTATTGATTATTTTGAAAAATATCGATACAAATTGTTTTGGAACCAATTTTCTTTTCTTAAATTCAAGGGACAGTCCCGTATTTTGAAAAATTGTACCGCGTCCCGGGGAACTTCCATACGGGACGGGAAAAATCCCATATTCTAGTTAATAACAATATTTTACCAAACGAGGCATTATTTTAAGGGAAAAAATGAAGTTTAACAAAATATTTGAAATAAAGAGCAATAAGAAAGTTTTGTGGCTGCAAACGCAAAAATTATTTTCGTTTTAATTTGGTTTTTATTTTGGCGGCAGACCATAAGTATCCGATTGATTGCTTCCTCTTTGCTCATTGACTATATAGCGCAATAAAGCCCTCAGGGGATCCTGCACCATTAAAACTAAATGAACCAACCAACTAATGTTGGAAATATATCATGCGCATGCCTCGTCAATCGCAATGAAAACGATTTTAATACATGCTCTGATTGGCGAAATTTTGAATTTTAATGCTTTGTAACGATTGAATTTTTCAGATTTATCATAAAGAGCATTCTACGTCGGAAAGCACCCCTTAAAAACGCACCATATCCAGTATTTGCACCAAACCTCAAACATACCCCCCCCCCCCCCCCTTTTCACTCCTAGAAGCCCGTCCCTTAGTTACTGTTCTTGAATCCGGCATCCCTGTTCCGGAGTGCTACGGCTCCGGAATCCTACTCAAGATTCTAATATTTGATTTAAAGAATACAAATGATCATATCACAGTACAAAACGTCTCATATTGATATTTTAATAAAGGACAATGAAAAGTTTCAAATTTCTATAACTTACATTTTAAACTGAAAAAGACAACCAAAAAGAAAAGCAAATACAAACATTAAAAAAATGTACACGCAGTATACCAGACAACCAGGCTGCAGTTACGTTCCATCTGCCTCCAGCTCGGTTATTCACTATTTCTGAATGAGGAGTTCTAGTAAGAACGAAACTGTAGTCTCAGGATGTGATAACCGTGCTGTCTGGAAAATTGCATGTAGCTTCGCTCTGACTTAGGGGCGGTAATTTACTGCCAAAATTAAAAAAGGGGCTGCACGAATAATACTTTAGAAACATGTTATACAGGAATACCAACGAGGGGATTCATGACGCAAATAGATTAAATCATGAAAATTTTTAGCGGGCAGTTTTGCAAAAGTACGGAGGGGGTGGTGATTCGTACTTGGGGATACCTCGTCACATTTGAATGAGGTGCGCCCATCGGCCATCGACCGTAAAGGCGATGGGTACCCCTATCTGAAATCAATTTAAATGTTGAAAAATAAAATTCAAAAGCTTTACATATTTCGAACATCTAACTTCGAAAGAAACTTGAAAAAACGGTGACGCTACTCACTTACTGCTTACAATAGCTGTTCTGTTTCAAAACTAATCAGAAACCCACCCATCGTCGAATAATCTTCTCTTTTCGCCTCTTTTGATCCTTATTTTGTCCTTGAACCTTTCGCAATGCTCAATAATTTATGTCATGATAATTATTTTTCTGGAATCATAGGAAATAGTAAAAACGTCACGATCCAGCTCTTACCACGTAGGAATGAATAATACCAGATCATTTGGTGAACGTCAAGAGAGAAAAAGAAATATAACTTCGTTGATATAGCTGTATCAAGTGGGTTTATTCGGAATCATTTGCAAAACCAAAAAAGAAAATTAAAAAAGCAAATAGAAGAGAACATAAAACACGCTGAAACCGCTTTAACATAAACATTCCGCTCACTGTGGAGGTGGGGTTCGACGCCATTGCCACACCCGTCTCGTATTTGCTGAATGTTCCCCCTCCCTCCCCCAGAGACAGAAAAAAATCCTTTTCTATCATTTCATCACCACTGATTTCATTCTGCATAGTCTTTTTGGTACTGTATATGACATTGCATACAAACAAGGCCGCAGAGAGGCAAGGCGGTCTCCTTGTCAGTTGTGTCCATTGAACTACTTACAGTTCAATGGTTGTGTCGCCGGGCCCTACCCGCACCACAAAAAAAGAAAAAGAAAAGAAAAGAAAAGGGGAAAAAGAAGAAAAAAAAATTGGGAAAAGAAGAAAAAAATGGGGTTAAAAGAAAAGGGAAAAGGGGGGGGAGAAAAAAATCAAAACTGCTTACGGGAAAACAATTAATTTTATTTCAAGCGCTACAACAGAAAATAGCAAAAGTAAATTTTACTTAATCTATACGTTTTCTCTTATTCGGAGTCCCCCCCCCCTTTTTCTTCCTCTCTCCTTTTTTTTGCGTCAGTGTTGCCAGGTCCCTAGGGCCCGGGGACTCTATTTTCTGACTAGGCTGACATGGCCTCTCGTCGGGCTTGCATACAAATCCGTTTTCAATATTTATTCTTTAAATTTACTGACGATTACCCAAAAATAATATCGTTTCAGGAAAAATAACTTTTCGTGACACTATTATAAGTTTCAAGTTTTTTGTAATCATTGAACAAAGTTTTCAGAAAATTCGGATAAACTTTTTCATTGAGTAGAAATTCAGCTTTACGGCAAAAATATGTTCTGAAGAAGAGCGACTGAGGAATGAATTTATCATCACTTAGACTAGAAAGTTTATTTTTTTAGAAAAACAAAAAGTTCTGCCAAGAACTAAACGAAAATACTTTCTTGTGTACTAGCACTGGTTTCTATCGTCAAATCAATATTTTCAAAACCATCTTCGGTAGCAAATTATGTCAAACATACATTTTGAAGATTTAAAACTGATTTGTGAAAATATGTCTCTCGTGTTTAAAAAAAAAAAAAAAAATCTTGATGTAGAATTCATACGAAGTCCAGTTTTTCCAAATATTATGCTTTTTTCTCTAAACTTGAACCGTTTTAATGACTTTCTCGTGATTCCCACTTTAAAACTTTTGGTTTTTATCCAGTGTTTGATTTCACAAGTAGCAATTGAAGAACAATATTCCAAAAAAACATTTCACCTAAAGTTAAAATACTGTAGTCGAACTTGCTTATAACGAGACGGATGAGACCACTAGATTTGTTCGTTATAACCGAGTGCTAGTCAGAAGCAGATTCGTGAAAAAAAAAAAAAAAAAAAAACCCAGAAAAATGCACCTGCATACTTTGGTAGTGCAGAAAAAAAAACCTTAAGAAATTGGTTAATTTGCTCTGTATTGTTTTATCTTAATTGTTTTTGGAGAATATTCAGGTCACAGAAAACCGTCATCGTTTTGCAGCTTTAAATCGATAAAGTTGGAAGTTTTCTGCGCATTTAAACAGTCATTGAACATGTAAGGGTTTTTTAGCAGTAAGCAGTAGTGGATTTTAGGGGGGCCTGGCACCCCTCCCCCCCCCCAAAAAAAAAAGGATGAATCAATTTAACTATTTTATTTATTATTTTTAATTGACTTCTTTTTTGCATTTTTATAAGGTTATTAAAAAGAACACAAAACACACAGCATATTTTGAATAGTAGTATTTTTGTTTGCTAAAGAAGTAATGCTGGAGTCAGAGGCCCAGAGTGGAAGAATACATTAACTCACTGATTTCAAATTCAAGGGAACGCATTATCGCCATTCGTCTATTAATTCTTCTTTGATGGAATCATTAATTGACTTTTTTTTTTTAATGTGTAGGCGCACCTAAAAGAGTCATTTTCATCCAGGAAGCTTTTTGCGAAATAATAGATTTCTTTTTCAGCTTATAGAAAATACAAATGAAAGAAATCATATGGTAGTTCCTTGGAAAAACCATGATTAGTAATGGAAACGGCATGTAGTATCAATATGTTATCTCAACTGTGTCATGGCTTTAAAAACATATCAGCAACTGCTTTGAAATTGACACAGATATAGTTTCTGAATTCTTCAATAAAACTTATATGTTATGAAGTTATAATTTTCTTACACAAATAATATTTTGTAGTTAAAATATAAATTAATTTACAAAACTCAAATGATGTATGGGTTTATTTAATAACATTGCCCTCAATGTTCCTAATTAAAACCGCTCATTGTGTAGCATCTTGGTGACATTAAATTGGTTTTAGTATTTAATTGGCTTGAAACGTTGAAGATGTTTTCCGTCCACATTTAAAGTATATTAGTGCATAATATTCATGTATTTAGAAGTAGATTCATTCATTGACATGAAAACCATTTAAAAATAAAGTCATGAAAACTTTGTTGGGAAACATCAAATTGTGGGGGGGGGGGGGGGTTCAGTCGGGATTAGAGAAGAACCGATTCAGATTCAGATTGAAAGGAGTCATGGCGCCAGAGCAAGTGCCCTCTTACGCTGTGTGATGGAATTGTCCTTGAGTGAGTTGGTGGGTGTGACCAAGACCAAGGTGGGGGAGATGCCCAACGAGCGAAAGCGTGTCGCCAAGACCATAACCGGTTTTTTAACAGGCAAGCCGAAAAGTCTACCAATAACATTCGGCTTCAAAAGGGCTTTAACAGTGGTATACGTTTAGAAATAGCAGTGTAATCATGTGTGTTTAGTGGTGAATATATTTTCTATTCATTTGTTCTTTTCATGATTGCATCTTTGATCCTGGAATCTTGACTAAATTTGCTGAGCTCATAGTGTATTATATACAGGGGTGGCCACCCGCCCTAGGGCAAGGGCGCACCTCCCCCCTCCCCACAATTGTAAAAAGTGTCCCTCAAAACAACCCCTTTAAAAATTTCAATGGCGCAGTCTGCGCCATGATCCCCCCCCCCCCCTCCAAATGGGCATCTCTGTTATATAGCAGGTTTAGTTTAGAGAAAGCTGTCCTAAGCTCTGAAGTGTTTGTTATGTGCTGACGCTTTTACTTCTACTGATCCGTATTTTGTTGTCTTTAATTCCCTTCAAAACTGGAGGTGGATCGGTGCATCCATCTATTGATGTCTTCAGAATTTGTAAAACTACAGAATCAGTTTTGAGGAAAAACATCTAAGCAAGTGAAGGGACATTTTTGCTTAAAAACATGGGATTTTGGAGATTGAAGCCAAGGTATTGCGCTTACTTAAACGCATCCTTATTTCGAAATTTAAATAATCATTGCTTTGTTCAAGATCCATTAGAAAACCATGCGGCCCATTTAATTCGTGCAGTAAAAAAGAATATTGAAATGTAAGGTTTAGGTATTAAGGGGCGGGGGACAGCAATTCACTCAGACGACTATCTTCAAAATTATTTCACTTTAAATGGCAATCGTGGGTAACACACAGGTCGGACATTTTGCAGGCAAAAAGGTATTTTTGCCAAGACACTGGAAAAAATGGCAAAAACAGAATTAGAAGGAAAGTTGAATTGAACTCTGTTGATTAAGGTATAGGAATGATATAAATGAAACGTAAATGAATTATCTTAGCTATCAATTTTATTATTAATTATATTTATTTATAAATTGCAAAATTTGCATTTAGTTGCAAAAGCAATCTTTTTAAATCTCCACTACAACATGTTGCAATATAACGCCCCCCCCCCCCAGTAAATATTTTTAGGACTAAATCTTTTAATAATCAAGTTTGAGCTAAGATTTTTAAATATTAGGTTTGGCACACTTTTGCCAAAGGTGAAAAAAAAAAGATAAAAACTGTTCTGGCAAAAATATTTTTGCTCATATTTGCCAAAATGGTAAAACTAGACGCGTTTTATTTATGGGGATTGGATGTAACTAGTTTAATATAATAGCAATTTAATTGTATTCTAATAATTTTTATGTTTTTATGCCTAAAATATTAAATTGCATCAGTGAAACATTAATTCCAAATGTTACGTTTGTACTGTTTTAGAGAAATACCTTTCTGATTAATACTTTGAAGTTGGAATGAGAGAAAGTGGAGAATTAAGAACAATAAACAAACTCACTGACTTTGGTTAAACTATTGAATTGTCCTAGCTATTAAATAAGAAATTCTTATCTTTTAGTTAATTTTTGGCAGAGAAGTAGTGCGAATTCCGCAATGCCATCAGGCCACAAAATTAGAAGAGGTAAACTACGAATATATCTAAAGGGAAATATAAATGTGAAAAAAATATACGGCTCTTATTAAATAACTTTTATGTTTGAAAATTACTCATAAAATAGTTCAAGTTCATTCAAGTTTAATTGAATTCTGCACAGCAGGAAATTTTTTTAAGCATTTAATTACAATATGCAAATTTTAAAACATTACCTCTTTCCCTTAGCATTACATTTAATTGTTTTAATTATTAATTTAAGTTAATAAAAACCTAGTAACGTCTCAATCGTCTGCTTTGATTTAAATTTAAATTAAATTATGCACAAAATTATATTGTTCTTTTGTAACTTTTTATAACCGGCAATTTTTCAGTTTTTGTAGGTTTTCTCTATAGCTTTTGCCACCGCCTGGCAAAAATAACCTTTTGCTGGCAGAACGACCAACCCTATCAATAAAGACATATTGCTCATTGCTCAATCCATTTGCAGCTGTGTGATGTTTTACGCATACATTTGCACTTTATTTCTGGATTGTTAAACTTTCACTTTTAATTGCGATGTACAAAGCATGATTTTTTAAACTTTTAATAAAGTTGCTCATATTCTGATACATAATGATTCAATATATTCGAATATATCGCAATCAAAAAACAAACTTTAAAATTTCAGAAATAAAGTGCAAATATAAGCGAAAAAATTTCTCATTTGTACAAATGAAATGGCACGAGCAATATATAAATCTTAAACTAAACAGCATTTTTTTTTTTTTTTGAGAATTTAAAATTTTTGTCACACATTTGTTTTACTCTCAACGTTTATTATGCATAATAAACACATTCATATTTAACAACGCGTATTCTGTAGTTCTTTCAAAGAATATTCAAAATTTAAAATTAAAAGAATCCACATTCTTAAGTATAATTTATATACGTATGACGTGTTTTTTGAATTTAAAGACTGCCTAGTTCTAACTAAACACTGTTTTAGAAACACTTTTTCAAACTAACGCATTTTAGCTTCTGAAATTGTGTGGTAACGGGGGAGGGGGGAATGAATAGCCATTCTACATTTCAAAATGCATTCACTAGCAACAAAAACGAGTGAAAGTAAGAAAAAAAAAATCTTAAATATATAGCTTTTTACATTGTTGTATGTTTGTATGTGATAAACAAAGCATATTTTATGCTCCGATAATAACAATTATGGAAGTGCGACACATTTCTTTCTCTTTCTGAACGTTTTCCATAATCACCACGTTGGATACCACAACTTTCTTTGGTAGATTTTTCCCCTTCCCCTACCCGCCTCTATCCGCGGTGACGGTGAGTGCACGCCGCAAGTTTGCGGCTTTCGACGTCTCCAGTTCCTTCTATCCCCTTTGGGTGTGACGCGTGACCTGTGAAGAAGAGGAAGAGCAAATGAAGGAGAAAGAAAAGGAAACTGAAAGTGAAGACGCAAGAGAGCGGGGATAGTGGCGGGAAGGTCCGTCTTTAGATGGATATCTTGGAGATGGTGAATTGAAATGGAAGAGTCCTCCTGATGAATAGAAGGGTGGGCATGGTTTCAGCGGGTTTTCATTATCCGAGCCGGTTTTAGCGGGTTCTCATTATCCGAGCCGGCTTCAACTTTGCTGAGTGCTTTTTCCTAAAGCTGGTGGCTGGGGAGAAGGGGGCTGTGCTGGGGGGGGGGGGGGCAAGAACCGAGCTGGAGGCAAATGTCATCTCATTCAGGGGTGTCCGCCCCCTAAGGGCAAGGGCACACACCCCTCAATGTCGCGGAGACCTCCTACCCCCAAATGAGAAAAATTCCCCTCAAAACATACCCCCCCCCAAAAAAAAAAAATTCCGATGTTGCAGTCTGTGCCATGATCGCCCCCCCCCCCCTTATTGGACCCCCCTGTCTCATTGAAGTTGAGAGCACCAACAAACTGGTATCTGAAGTAAATTTATCTCGCGAGAGAGTGTCCGCAGCATGGTGCTGTTCAAATCGTGAATTGAAGGCTTAGCTTGAGTATTTAGCAGTAAGTTACCGCGCCTAAGCCAGGGCTAAGGTAGAACTACACTGGTGTGCAAAAATTAAGGACGAAGTCGAAAAATTAGCATATCAGCTGAACGAAGAGGCAGAGTGGACAGAAAGACCAATCAGGAGATTAAGTAAGGTGATATACGGTAGCACATGCGCAGATATGCAGGCAGACGTAATGGGAGAGTGTCTGAGTAGTATAAAGCATGTTGTCGGTGTAAGATCAGTATTTCTGGCAAAGAGATTGCACGCCGTATAGCAGTTAAAATCACACCGAGTTGCTGCCTCAGCGAGAAATGGCGAATAATCAATCTGTTAGACGACATCTGGATGCTTTTACCCGAGGTCGAATCATTGGGAAGTTGGAGGAAGGCCGCAGTGTGACAAGTGTGGCTGCAGAGTTCGGAATTGTTCACAGCATCGTTTCACGACTTTGGAGACAATTTCAAACTACAGGAACAGCTATCCGGGGGTTCAGTAGTGGTCGTCCATGAGGAACCACACCCGCAGATGACCGGTATATTGTCTGACAGGCCAGAAGAAACAGGCGGCAGACAGCGGGAGAAATCGCTAGACACACGACACAGGCGACTGGACGACCGATATCGCATTTTACCGTGGGCAGAAGACTGCACGGTGGTGGTCTGTTTGCACAACGCCCTATACGGTGTGTACCTCTAACGCCTGCCCATCGGAGAAGACGTTCTCTGTGGTGCAGGGAACACCGGAACTGGAGAGACAATGAATGGGGACGAGTACTCTTTACAGATAAGAGCAGATTCAGTCTGAGTAGCGATTCTTATCACATACTCATCTGGACAGAGCGGGGAAGCCGCAATCATCCCTCGAACATCATTGAAAGGGACAGGTATGGAGGTCGCGGTGTTCTCGTTTTGGGAGGCATCATGCTTGGTAGTCGTACAGACCTTCACATCTTCGATGCAGGTTCAGTCAACGGGACCCGTTATTGTAACGAGTTTCTTCTTCCATATGTGCGTCTTTTTAGAGGCGCTATGGGTCCGCAGTTCCTTTTCATGGACGACAATGCACCATGTCATCGCACAGTAGCTGCCGAACAGCTCTTAGAGAGTGAGGATATTGAACGAATAGATTGGCCGGCACGATCTCCGGATCTCAATCCCATCGAGTATGTATGGGATTTTCTAGGCAGACGCTTGGCAGCTCGTACCTTACCACCAGTAACGATTCGGGAGCTTCGATTGGCGCTGCAAGACGAACGGGCAGCAATACCTCAACAACTCATTGACACCTTCATTCTCATCATGGGCAGACGCTGTGAAACCTGCCTAGCAGTTGGGGGAGATCATATCCCCTACTAAAGACCGGATGTTTCTTGCTGGACACCCATCACAGGGATGTTTCGGCCTTCAGTCCTATTGCGCTCCAAGCTACTTTTTCAAAAAAGCTTCTTTTTATCCCTCTGATTTCTCTTTTAGTAAGTGTTGCTTACATTACACATGTCCTTACGTGTTGGGGATCTTACGGTATTAAATGTGTTGATTTGGAAAGCTTTTGTACAGAGTTGTATTGAAAAAACCGTCTCGTCCGTAATTTTTGCACACCAGTGTACGTGCAATATACCAGACAGCTCGGTGAAATACCCAAGCTATGCCTTCAATTCACGAGTGGAACCGCACCATGCTGCAGACACACTCTTACTTATTCACGTCATTCACTAATCCAGACTGATGAGTTCTAATAAGAACTAAACTGCAGTCTCTGGATGTGATAACAGGGCTGTCTGATCTATTGTTTGTTAGGGTTTTTGCTTGAAATTCTTCATATTCGTATTCCTCGTTTTGTACCTCGCTTTGATGTCACTGTTTTTTTTTTTTTTTTTTTTAGTTTTTTTTTTTTTTTTTTTTTTCATCTTCTTTAGCTTGAACTTCAGCTAAAAAATCTTCGGGACATTCCTCAAAATAATTTTTAAAAAAAAAACCGCCGTCTTTTTAATTTTGTTCGCAGAATTGAAAACTCCTTACTTGACTTCAGAAAACAAAGCAAATTCCAATTCCAAGAAAGGATTAGCTTAGCTAGTACTAGAAGATGTGGAACGCAAAATATAAAATTCATTATTCATAAAAAGTTTTGCTCGTTAAAACCGGGGTTTGCTTGTTAAAAGCGATTTATACACCCATAGATTCAACCTTGTACTAACCAAATATGTCTGATTTCCTCCTGAAATCCAGATTCTTGCTAAATCAGGGCTCATTATAAACGAGTTTGACTGCATTTTAAATCTAAATCGGTAAACAATAAATAAGTAAAAAAATCAAAGCAACAGCACCTTTTCAAGAAAATTGAGGCAGCTTTTCTATTCAGAAACGTGTTTGCGAAACAAATTGCTTTTTATTTCATTATCGAATTTATTTTGAATTTTTTTCATGCTTTTTTTTGGGAGGGGGGGGGGAGTCTAGGCAAAAACCAAATTAAAAAGATATATAAATGGAATTGTTAAAGCACATTGTACACGAAGCAATCAAATGTATATCATTATTTATTTTCATTTTTAAATTTCTGAGATGATTTTTTCTATCATATAGCGTTCAATGAAAAATAAGGTTTACAAAAACGTTCTTTCTTATAAATTTGATGGCTTGAAAGTTGGAAACGAAGCGTCAATCAAGTCCTACAATATTTGCAAATAATGCACTGTACACTTTACTTAAATATATTTATCCATAATATGTGCCAATTCATGCGAAAACTCGAAATTACGGTGTGATCGTAGCATTATGCCAATTTTCGAGAATTACCCTAATTATTTAAATTATGTTGTAGTTAACAAGTCATATGAGCTGTGCAGGGAATCACATCGGCTAATGTGGTTAATAGCCATAATGTCACAGTTAAATTTCGTAGCGCTCTGAATAATCAACATATTGAGTGATCATTTATCCGAGATTTAAATATTTGATCCATTTTATTCCGTTTTTAAAAATTGCGTTTGGGAAAGGTAATTATTGATTAATTAGTTCGTACTTATACTTTCAAAATGATTTTCAGGGGTGTTTCTTGCACCGAAAAAGAAAATTTATTTAAGAAAACTTTTCCAGTTTTGAGCATAATTTTTTTTTTTTTTTTAATCTTTAATCTTTTTTTTTTTTTTTTTTTTTTTTTTGAGCAATTACGATTGCTTATTGTTCTTATTTGACAGTCCTTGACGTTGTGGTTCCTTTTTCAGCTTGGACCAGCAGCACCACCGCCCACCGGCGCGGCTGCTCTGGTCCTGAGCACTGTCCCCCGGAATCCACTTCTGCTGGGTGGTGGCGTCCATGTCCTACACACGCATGCTCATTCACACTCGCCTACACGCGCGCGCCTTTACACACATACACAGGCCTCCGTGCACACACTTAAGCCTATACACACACAACTATACACACATAACCACCCAGGAGGAGCGACATGCTTGGGGGGGGAGCCATTTCTAGAAACAATAACTCTAATGAGTAGGGTCTTATCGCAACTCGTGATTGCGAAAAACATAATTTGAATTCAAAGTTTCAGAATTCAAATTAAAGTTGATTGGAGGAAGAAGGTTACAGGTCCTTTTTTTTCTCCCTGTAATCTTGATTTCTTTTTTTTTTTTTTTTTTTTTTTTTTTTTGTACGAAGTTGATACACAAAAACACTACAACTTGTGCACCTCTCGTAGTTCTATGAATTTCGGACAATTTTCAACTTCATGTCAGGCACTAACGCAGACAGAATTTACACTATGTGGAGTGGAGTGAGTGTCATAATAGTCCTGTATGGGTATAAACTGTCATATTGTGATTAGCAAAATGTGTTAAAACCATAGATTTTGGAGGTTTGACCCTCAAAGTCCCCTCGATGTCACTGGGAATTTTTTCTTTTAAAAAAACTTGATGAGATAATGATCAAAGTTGAAAAAGAATAAAGCATAAACATTCATTTTTTAATAAACTTTCATTATCTGTTCAGGTATGTATAAACGTCCGGTAACATTTTGAAAAACGTAATTAAAAAAAATTGTATATATTCGTTTTAAAATAAAAATTTCGAAATAAGAGCAAATTTTAAACTACAGAAAAATGAAGTGCGCATGAAAATGTGCCATATAGTTCGTGCTTTTTTAAATGGACATAAAAGAAAAACTTGATGCACCTTATTTCATGTTTCAGGTAATATATTATATGAACTTTTTTCTCCAAACTGACCGAAATCCGTCAAAAGCAGGCACATCACTTCGACGTTTCCCAGGAAAAGGGGGGGGGGGGTGTCAAAGGGTGTATACTCAATGCAAGTAAATCAAAAAACAACCCTATATATTTATTCACTACAAATACAAATGGGACAACCAGCAGCAGGCTCTGAACCCAGCTAGTCAGTTTATTATTCCCCAATAAAGATCCACCCCTTGCTCATCACCGCCTCTTCCGGTAAGCTGTTCCGAACGCCCACAACCCTACAAAAGTCATAATTTTTCCTAATTTCCAAGTTAGCCTCAGATTTGAATAGCTCAAAACAAGGACCCCTTATCCTGCTTTCCATGCAAAAATTTAACCCATAATTATCTTTAATTTTGACAAGTATAAACAACTGAATAATTTGCTCCAGGCCATAAATAGTATGCCTTTTTAGTCTGGTATCATAATCTAAACCTGAAAGTCCCCTTACTAGCCTAGAAGCCCTTTCTTGAACCCTTTCGAATACAGAAATATCTTCCTGGGATAAGGAGACAAACCTGAACAGCATACACTAAATGAGGTTTTACCTAGCTCCTATATAAAGGTTAAAGACCCCTCTTAGATTTGTTTGAACTACATCTATTGATACCAAGTATTTTGTTGGCTTTGTTTATTGCAATGTTGCATTTTTGACTAAACTTGAAATCCTGATTTATTAAGAAACTTAATTTCTCAAATCCAGAGGGGAGGGGCAATTGCCTCCTTCTGCCCCCCCCCCTCCCCTAAATGACGGGTCTGGTCAAAGACTGAAAACTTTCATTCCTGCCTAGACTTGAAATTCATCGCAAACGATCAATAAACACGTGAAAAACGTAATCAACGATTTACATAACTGAGTTATAATAAAGGGTGTTTTTTTTTTAGAGGAATAGAACTTTAAGTTAGCAACACTGCTTGATATATTTTGATAGCTGTCACTTGTTTTGTGTTCAGTTTGGTTTGCCATTTCATCATGAATAGACAACAAGACGGTGCAACATGCCACAGAGCGCGTGTCGCAATTGATTTATTGAAAGAAACGTTCGGTGAACGAATAATTTCGCGTAATGGACCCGAGAATTGGTCTGCAAGATCATGCGATTTAACACCGCTGGACTACAGTTTGTGGGGCTATGTGAAGTTTCTGGTCTACACCGATAAGCCACAGACAATTGACGCCATGGAAGAGAACATTGGCCACCTTATCACTGACATACGGCCCCCATTGCTGCAAAAAGTGACTTTCTCCGAGCCAGCCGAGGTGGCCATATGCCAGAAATCATATTTAAATAAAAATGGCAAAGAATCATCTTTCGAATAAAGCAACATTCATGGCAATTAACAACATTTAACTGTGTTTTATCTGAACCTAAATTTCTCTACCTCTAAAAAAAACACCCTTTAAAACAAGTGCTACAATAATAAAATTTCGTTTGTTGCCAGTTTTAAAGAAATCGTACGCATAAAATCATCCGTTTTACTATCCTTTTTCTCAGTTATAAGAACCTGAGAAGATTGAAAAGGGGGGGGGGGGGGGAGATTCTCATCATCTTCATTCATAACCGAGGCATTTCTTTTCATGGAACCTTTTTTACCAACCGATTTTAACCTTAGTTGGAGAACCTAAGCCGTCGACCGAAGCTCTTTTCAATCAACTACGGTTCATGTGTCCATCGATACAGTCGGAAGAAAATATGTTTCAAAACGCACCTTTTTACAAGGGGGGGGGGGCGATGCCATGGTTTACGAATGTTTGTTACGCCAAAACAGGGTAGGATTAGATTACTTATGCCAGCTTTAGTTTAAAACAGAGGTTCCCAAACTTCACACCTCCGTCAACCCCTCCGGAAAAATTACGAACTTCGCGGACCCCCCCCCCCCCCCCTTCCCCATTCGGCTTGCAAAAAAAAAAAAAAAAAAGATCTGACACAGTTCAATTTTTTTTTTTTTTTTTCTAATATATATTTACGCTTTTTTCTCTTTAAGTTAATGAACTGTTCTGTATATTTTTCAGAGCTCTTGTCTGGTTTTTATTTCTTACATTTTTATTTTGAGTTATGGAAGTAAAATTGTATTTGAAATTCAATTAGGAATAAAAATATTATCACCAAATCTCTACAATATGAGTCTTGAAAATTTTGGAGCGAAAGTTTTAATCGAAGTATATTATCCCAGCTGTAAAAATGTGCCTCAATGTTTGCATTTTACTTGATATTGTTTTGTAGCAATATGAACTTCGTCATGTGCACAAAATTAATTAGTGTGTAGTGTGTTCACTTCCGAGAGCTCCAAGGGGTTGGGGGGGGGGGGGCTGCTGCGTGCGTCCCGCATGTACTTAAGCAAGAACTTTTTTATTCCTCATAAATGTGATTTCTTTTTTAATTAAAATATCGTTACTCGTCCTTCAATCTCAATTATATTTAACGTTTTAGCTGGATAGCACCGCGGACCCCTGGCATGGACTTGCGGACCCCCGCGGATCGGCGGAGCACAGTTCGGGAAACTCTGGTTTAAATCATTGACATTAATGAATAAAAAAGGACGCTTTGAAACCAATTTGCATCACGGGGAAACGGCGAAATAATCATACCTATAGTGCATTCAGGGAGAATTGGTAGCGGAAGTAAACAAATAGGGTTGCTGTTTGGCGGCAACATTTTCCACTTTCATGAATTGCTCAGTTGATTGGCAACTCTTCTCAGAAACATTTGGCTTATCTGTTTGGCGCTGCTTTTGCCATCACATCGCCAATCAGACAACGAAACCGCTTAGTGTCATGTTGTTTTGTTTTCTTCCACTATCCGTTCTCACTGAATTCATTATACTATTGGACGAACTGTAAATCAGACTTACGTTTACCATCTAACTCGGATGAATACTTAAGCATTTTATGAGGTTTTTTAAAAAACAACTCCTTTATTTCATTACCTATTGCGTCAGCATGATAGTTTTTTCATTTGTGTACTCACGTCGGGTCGAGTTCGCACATTCAGAAAACAAATTTTAAGATTTCTTTTATGTGAAAACACTCACGTCAGCAAAGTTTTGTAATCCTTAGCACAGAACAAAATAGAAATAGTGTTGCATGAAATTTTATTTTGATTCCTATCATTGGTAAATAAGAAAAATCAAAATTCAAAATGTGTATCAACTATATCCGATCTCCCCATATAAATCATTGAAGTGTCACAAAGTAAACCGACATGATACTAATGTATCCTAAGTAAGTGCACTGAAATCACAATATCACAAGAAAGCATCTATCATCTCATATAACTTCTGTTTCCAGAAGTTAGTTTTTAGTACTAAAATATAAAAAACTCGTTTGAGATTTGAATCTTCAAACACAATGTTCTTTTTGTCACAACAGTTGAAGCTCATTCATTCGGACTAACTGGGACTAAAGGCAATTCGGATAGTATGAAAAAATGGCTTAAAAATTCCTTGAAGAAGCATATGTATCTTTTATTACAGCAAAGAAACACTGCTTTGTAATAAATTTCATAGGATTGTTTTACTCGACCCAAACATTATCCAAAAATCCTACAAAATCAAATTATGTACCTGAATATCAAAAGAAAAAAAATGAATTCAAAAATCAGTTCGCTGATCACAACAGCGTAGCCGACCACGCATGGTTACTCGCAGCTATCGACACTATCGGCCAGCGCTCTCGCGATGAGTTAACTTATTCCGCCAGCTATTAGGAATTCATAGAACTATATTTACCCCGCCATCAATTAGGAATTCATAAAACTGAACTTACACCGCCATCTATTTGGAATTCTTAGAACTAAACAATCAATTAAACCTTTTTTTTTTTCAATTACAAATACTTCGGTCAATCTGATGAGAAAAAAAAATAGCCTATAGCCTTCCTCAAAAAATGGACTATTCAACACAAAAAGAATTTTTCAATTCAAACCAGTAATTCCTGAGATTAGCACGTTCAAACAAACAAACAAACTCTTCAGCTTTATAGTATTAGTGGAAATGTTATTCAATCAAATACTTCATCATTTATTGTTCAGCTGCAGAGGTGTCGGATTTACGCTCCAAGTACACCACGGGTCTTAGATTGCTGTAATTTATATTTCGAAACCTATGCAAGAGTTGTACATTTAATGAAAATAAACACCAAATGCTTGGCGCACTTTTAGTTCAGCTATCATAATTTAAAATTATTATTTTGTGAATATATAACTTTTTTTCAACTCAGCAAATTCGAACCAGATAAACGGAAGCCGGATAAACAAGGTTCTACTGTATTACAAAAGTAGAAAAGAATAAATAACATTTACGTGGAAAAACCAAGAAACTCACTTGGCTAATATACTTGAAATAAATGAGTAATACATCAAAAGAAAAAGGATTGTTTTTTTAAAACAAACTGAATACATGCTCTTTTCCGAAATCCATTTAACCAAAAAAAAAAACCTGGTTCAAAATTATAATTAAAGCCATGTTTTAGAATTTCGAGCAGATTTTCAGCATTCTTCGCAAAACTCGGAGAATTAACGAAAAGAAGGATTTTATGGTGTTTTTAACCGAAGTTGAACCTCTCACAGAATATTAAAATTCAATAACAATTTTTCAAAGTCATCATCCGGAAAAAGTTGGAAATTTCTTTTGCACGATTTCATTTCGTTCTTTCATTACGTAATGTATTCAACTGTCAAAAGTAAAAATGGCGCTCTATTTTGTAAAAGGTTTTTCACACCAACGAAATTTTAATATTTCAAAAACGTTTTCTGATTTTATTTTCTGCTTCCCCGTAGAGAATTCTTTTAGATTATTCCGATGATGCATCTTTCCTTTTCCTCTACGAATGGCAATTAAATTAAAATTTTTGTCATCATTATTTCATGCAACTGATGCGTCATAATCTAATTAAAATATTTTTTAAAAACTTTTTACACAAATGACGTCTTTGAGTCAGATAAATAAAATATAAATTAGACTATATCTAAAGTGATGGATGAAAAATCCGATCTCAACGGACCACAAAAGTAATTAGAATGCGAGATAAAGATTTTTCAGTTTGGTTTCAATAAACAATATTTAAAAGCGTACTCCCATTCTGAATTTAAACAAGTTCATTCCAAAAATGAATATATATATATATATATATATATATATATATATATATATTCCAGTGGGGCTGTGTAAGAGGCCATTTGGCCTTTACCAGACCTAGTGCACTCCCCGACAAGGCATCAGTCTTTCATCTGCCACCATTAAGTCGCTGATGCATGGCACAAATAGTATTTGACGCCCAGCTTCTTCCAGAGGCACTTTGGCTCGCTTCGATGCGAAACTGCACTAGGAATTTAATTTTTCCGGGAGAATTCAAAGCCAAACGAATACCCAGGGGATCTTTTACATGCTGCATAATTATGCGACATGGGCGCTGATGATTTTCTACATCTCGAAAATCCACCGACTGGCCGCCTAAGGTTAAAATCCGGGTAAAAAGTGTAGAAGGCCAACGCCTTACCATCACGCCACCAGCCGGATTTCTGAAAATATATAAAAGTTTTTTTTTTTTTTTTTGATCGCGGCAGTTTCTGCGTCATGGTGAAATCAAAATAAATCAGCTAAACATCCATCGAAAGACAGGAGAAAAAGATCATTCCATAGTGACTAACGTAACATTCGCAGCTGATATTCGTACTCTTTTTACTTACACCGGGAGTAAAAATAATTTTGTTTTGTTTAATATGCAGATTTAAAATGTACAAGGTGACTATTTTTCACCAAAAAAAGCATCATGACTCCCGAACATTTTTGCAACCCTGAGAAACAATGCTTATGTTACGAGGCAAATTTTTCTGAAAGTTACGCTGGCATATAAAATTGGCCGATATATTTGTAAGAAGTAAACAGTATTTTTAAAAAGTATACTAAATTTATTACAGATGAATCTTTTTTGGCCGTTAATGGTACTTTTACGAAAAACTACGTGTGACTAACGTAACCATCGAATAAAAAGCAATAAATGCATATAAAAAACTTTTTGTAATTAATCTCTTGCGCTTATATTACTTTTACACTTTTTAGGAACCTTTTTTTATGTTATATTATGATTCTTTCTTTACTTTTTTTCTATATTAGTGTAAGAAATTGAATGGAAGGATTCAGTTCAATTTACTCAATTTGAATGTGCGAAAAAAAAATAAATAAATGAATAAAACTGCTTTTACTAACTGAATAAGATCATTTTTGGGATCATTAAATTCTAAATATCTCTCTTTTAAAAAGTTAACATTATACAAGTTGATAGTTTCACCAAATTCTAGTATTCTGTCGCTATACTATTTATCTTCATAAGAAATTCCGCAGTACTTTTCAACGGCATATTATTTTTTAAGGTTTACTGGTTCATCGAACGAATAGTGTTGTGCATCCTGAATTAAAATGTAATATTTAAAAAAAAATATTCGAACATTTTTGCAGAATGCATTTTAATTTTGGATATCATCTCAAATGTTTAAATTTCTAAATGATCATTCGTGAATTTTCTGAAATATTCTGCGGCAGTGATTATTGTCACTGTATCATGTAACATCTTTAAATGTTTTCCAACGAGCTGCCATTACTTCATTTTAATAATAGGTGAAGATGTATTTTCTAAAAAGCAGAGACGTTCTCCTTTGTTAAGACTGTCTTTCTATTTTCTTAATTCTTTAGCTTGGATTCTTGTGTTGAATGCACATTCAGCAAAGTACTCATTTTACTTTAGTCCCCCTTTTTTTTAAAGAATAATTCTTTAAATTGGAAGTATATTTTTAAAGATCTTTTAAAAAGTATTTTTCTAAGTAGACAGAGGGTCTACAATGTAATATTACTGGTATTTTTCAGCCTAAATATTTTTAATCAATATAGAATGCCTACTATTCAAAATTGTTCATGAAAATGTACATTAAAATAAATAAGTTTTAAATATTAGCAGTCATTTTTAAAATGATACGTTAGTCACAGCTCAAATGTTACGTTAGTCACACTAATTATTTTATATTTACTGATATTAAAATAAATATTTTGGACTTTTTAAATATATGATACAGATGTAAGAAAATAAAAAGTGCTGTTTGTTTTAATCATCTGATTTAGTTTTTAAGCAGAAAATAGTACATTTTTGTGACTAACGTAACGTAAATATTTTCAGTGAAATAACCAAACTAATTAAAATATTTGTATTATAATGTGTGCAAAAAGAACAGTTAATTTTATTGGGCCAACATCTAATCTTTTAGAATAAACATGGTTCTTTTAAAAAATTTCAAAAACTTTTACATTACACAAGAAAACTTAGACGCATGTTTTTTGCGTATGCTAAGCCTTTTCTACAACCTTGCACGTTTAGAGCCAGAAGAAAAACACCGTATGAAATTTTTGCAAACTGCTACTGGATTTATGTACTAGAAAGTATGCTGAATGAAATGATATGTCACAATTAGGGCTTTGTGGGAAAAAAAATTCTGAGGTTGAGGTTGACATTTTTATGGAATGCTCTAAAACGTGATTTTGTAAGTGTAAATCTTTGTTCTTCTATCCAGGGGCGGAGTGGGTCCCTCGACAGGGTGTCAACCTTAAAACAAAAAACAAAAAAAAAAAATGTGCGCAAAGAAAAAAAAAGTGCAAAAAAAAAAAAAAAAGAAAAAAAAAAAAAAAACGATGGTTCTCAGGTTTGCGATTCAAGGTTTGCGTTTCGCGAAAAGAAAAAAAAAAGCGAAATCGCACAGGTTTGTGAACGCAAAGAATAAGAATAAAACAAATATAGAAGGAACAAAAAAAAAAAAAAGGCGCAAAGGTTTTAGAGTGCATAGGCAGGAGGGCGTTTACTTTGGTAGCCCCTCCCCCCCCCCCCCACCAAGAGACTACGTCTCATTTCTGGGGTCCTATGAATTCAAAGTTAATTATAATACACTATTAATTGTAATTGCTTTCCGCAAACTTTTATGAATTGCTTCGAACTTTTTAAACGTATGGGGAAAAAACGAAGGCAACAGGTTCGAGGGCGCAAGGAAGCAGGGGGCAGAGTAGGGCGCTCACTTTTGCTCAGGATCTCCTCTCTTCATCCGCGCCTCACCTATCACATCTCGGGTGCTATGAATTCGAAGTCAATTATAATAAAGTATTAACTGTGAACTCCTTCAGTAAACTTTGGATTGCTTTGCACGCTTTGAATTTCAAAAACAGAAAAAAAAAAAAAAACGCACAGGTTTGAGGGCGCTAACTCTGACTCAAGATCTCCTCCCCCCATCCCTGAATTGCCAATCATATCCCGGGTGCTATGAATTCAGACTTAATTATCATAAAATATTAACTGTAGAATCTTCCAGTAAACTTTTATGAATTGCTTTGAACGTAAGAGACAAAAAAAAAAAAAAAAACACACAGTTGCGAGGGCGGGAAGATGCAGAGTCCAGAGGGCGCTCACTTTTGCTCAGGATCTAATCTCCCCCTCACGCCTTACCAACAACACCAGGGGTGCTATGATTTCAATATATTATTCAATTGTAATAGGAAAATAGAGTATTAACTGAGAACAGCAGCAGACTTTTGTAGATCACTTCACACGCTTCAAACGTTAAAAAAAAATTAAAAAAAACGAAGACGCAGAAGCATAAACTAGAGGGCGCAAGAAAAAGCGGTCCGGAAGGCGCTCACCCTGTTTCAGCTCCCCTCCCCTCACTCACCCTTGACTTATCAAAAAAAAAAGGTGATACGCTTGAGGGCGAAATGGGCCAGCGGGCCAGTCCGTCCCCGCTTTCACCACCCTCATTTAAAACAAAGTTAGAAATTTAGACATGAATAATCTATAAACATAGAACAGAGTTCGGCATATTAACCTCTCGTATTTGGAGAGGGCGCTGTGGAAGGGATACGGAGATGGAAGTAGTGTCAGCAGATGAGAGTATACATGCCATTTGTAGCAGTAGCAATATCATGGAGCCGTAAGTAAAATTTTTTAAAGTATTTCATTTAAATGTAGGATGTTTTTTAAATTATTAATGCTAAACATTTTAAATATTTAAAATCAAAATAGCAGTCCTCTCTTTTGTAAAATTGATCACTGTTACGGTCTTTATTATTTTCATATACGTATTTGAGACCTCTAAAAATGTTAAGGAGTATGTACTATTTTCTTGCCTTGAAAAAATCCCTAACTATACCTCTGTATATGATGTTCATTACTCAATTTACTTCTGAATTTAAGTGCATCCGAAAAAGTATCTATCAACGAAAAAAAAATACTTTAATAAACTAAGAGAATTATTAATTTGCATAATTTAAGAAACTTTTTTTTTTTCACAACACGTCGGCAAAACTAGAAAAAAAAAAGTGTAAACACCTAATTAATGCTCCTGTCGAGTCATGATTTTTTTTTAAGAAAAGCGTTTGTTTCAAATGTTACTAAACCTCTTTTACTTACATTTGGAATTAAAATTAATGATCCAATTAAAATTTCCAGAGCAAAAAGTTGAATTTGGATGCTGAAATGATTCATTGGCTTAAAGGATTTTGTATTTTTAAAAAATGTTTTTTGTAGTACTTAATTTACAGAAATAAGCTAGTGGGACAGTTGTAACAAGTCTGTAAAACAATGGATTTTTTGGAGAAAAAAAAAGAACTTTTGCAAAATGCATGTTAAAAATAATTCTTTTAACTTTTTTCCTAAAAAATCAATCGAAAAGTGTTTCCAGATAAATCTCGATTGAAAAATGTATTTCCTAGCTCATGGAAAAACTAAAATGATTTTGTAAGGTCTTTTTCTTTGAATATTTGATTTTGCGATGTCTTCAAGTTTTAAAATTGTTCGGCAAGATTAAGTAATTAATCACTTCTGCAAAATGTAATTCCCGCTACGAGAGTAAAGTGTATGGCACTAACAAAAACTATCAAAATCTTTTCAATATGTTTTGGCTTTTACTCAAACTTTACATAAAACCGTTTGTGTGAATTCAGTGAATTCGCGATAACTCGAATATAAAAGGATTTACGAAAAACTTCGACTTATCGGAAGTTTGACTTACTGCTGGTTTTAGTTTTTAACATTTTAATAATAAATGCCATCGAATATTTTAATTAATATGTACATATAACAGACAAAATTACAGATCTTAAAAGTTTTTAAGCACAATAGTTTAATCAAAAATATTGAGAGAAAAAAATCAAAAAGCATGGTTTTGATTTCGACACTGCTAGAACCACTTGAATAGAGCGGATTCTAATTAAGGAAAGGTGCACATCTTCATTCGTTTCAAATTCGGATTCATAGATTCTACCGCTTTAGAAGTTTTAATTTTTATTTTAATATCATTGACAGTACTTGCTTAGCCATCTTTAATAGTAAAGAAAACTTACTCTGTCTCTCAAGAACTCATCAGCAAATAATCGAACTAAAGAATGAAGGGGAATGCATCTTAACTAACTTAGGTCAACCTTTGAGTAAAGGTACAATTAGTTGACTTGACAACTTGAGAGCTTGAAAGCAAATTCGTAGTCCAGCAACATGTCAAAGTGTAAACAGTACAGTACAACAAGAGAAAACAAGCTAACTCATTTCTACACGTGTACCTCGCTCCTTTATCATGCATTGGCTCAACAGTTGCTCTTCTTGCTTTAGAGGTGTTTAGAGGCTATTGTGCAGAAATTGCAAGTGAAGGTGAATTAATTTTTCTCTCATAGTCACTTTCATCATTCTTTTTTTTTTTTTTTTCGTTCTTACGAAATAAATTTCGAGTCATCCTGAAAAAAATTTCGAGTTAAAGGAAGTTAACTTCGAGATATTGAGAATAATTAGAATGGAATTAAAGACAAAGGGATTGAGACTTGATAAAAACTTCGAGTTATAGTAATATTCGAGTTATTAAATTTCGAGTTATCGCGAATTCACTGTATTTTTTTTTAATTCTATTTTGCTTAGCGTGAATGTAAAATTTGTAGCCGTATTTTTAAAGGAGTTGGAGGGAACTATAACAAACAAGAATTATATAAGAACATGCATGCTAACTCACTACATGCACGCAAAACTAGAAATTGACGGATACGGAAAGGGTCACAAAACATGATAAAATGTTTCAAATACACGGCTTTACTAGAGCAAGAGCCCGTGAGCGCCAGACCTACATCATTGTCTAAAGGCCCAAAATTTTTCTGCGTAAGCACATCACAGCAGGTAAGAAAAGTTCGCTACTTTTGCTGAGTAGCGCAGCTTTGGCAGGAAACAGGTAACAAAAGGTGCTGCGACAAAAGCTAAACATTATTGAGTCATTCCATGTAAAGTGACCTCGTCGTCTCCACCCAACAGTGGCGAATCCAGGGTTTTGCTCTGGGGGCGGCTGAGGTCATGAAAATGTTTTGTCCCCCTGACATCACCAAAGTTTAGTGAAATAAACAAAGGCGGTTTTTAAAACTTTTTTTTTTTCATTATTTACTATCTAGGGGTGTTAATTGCGAATGAAACTTTCTGAGTCCTACTTGAAATCGTCTGAAATTTGATATTCAGTGGTAAAATTCTAAAAGTTAAATATATGTGAAACTGTAAACAATATCAAAAAAAAAAAAAAAAAATACATTTTAGACACCATTTCTAAGTGACTTGAGGGCAAAATTTTCAATTCTTATTAAGGATGCAAAAAAATTACTCATGGCTACGTTTCTGAAGATGCTGTTATTCATCCGTAGATAGATGGGCAATTCCAGGTTGTGGATCATGAAATAAAACCTATTGGATGGGCTTCTTTGAATATCAATGTAGGCAAGAAAAATCATCTGATGCCCAAGGTTGGAATTTGCTATCAACTTCCATACTTCCATTTTCACTCATTTTAGGATTCGATTGGCAGCAGCAAGTTCAAGCTACATGCACTTATCACCCTAATGGTTTATTATGCACTTCTACGTCAGCTACGCTCCATTTACACGAATTTTTTCGCATATGTAAACCTAGCATTAATTTCATCAATTCCAATGAACTATTACAGTCGCCATTAGAAGATAGTTTTTCTGTAACAAACCAAGTACCCTTCCTCCTCAGACTAAATTCATTTCTAAATCTGCAGGACTGTCTACGTCACAACAATCTCTACTTGACACTGTGAATGGACAATTTTCAGACATTTTCTATTCTGATGATGATAAGTTAAAACTAGATTATGTCCTTACAAGGAATTCAAAATAGAATTGCTACATGACAAGCCTATTAGATGTCGTCCTTTACAGCTTACGGAGCCTGATCGCCAATTTCTGAACATTCAAATTCAAAAGTGGTTTGAACGCGGATTTTGTCGTCATTCTAATTCACTTTACTAATTACTTCACCCCTGTTTTTATTTTGGAACAACCCTTTTTTGAAACTACTATAAGGCAAGTTGTTGTAGATTTCTCACGCCCTATCGATTCCATTACCAAGATTGATCCGCATCCAATCGACCTGATGGAAGATGTGATTAAACGTACCGCAGACAAGCGCTACAACTACAAAATGAATGTAAAATCAGCTTTTCATTATATTTGCATAAGGGAAACTGACATCTAGAAAACTGACTTTATCACCACCGAAGGATATTATGAGTTTTTTTTAATGCAATTTGGCGTGACCAATGGCCAATCTGCAATGACATGAACAAAAAAAAAAGACATCTTATGACCACCTGACAGCACACAATGTAAACATATACATAGATGATATCTCAACGTCCGCATGATAATTTCAGCTACCATCTAAAAGTTATTTACAACTATCTAAGAGCTACTCGCAGCGCTAGTCACAAGATGATGCCAGAAAAGTCACAATTTGCAATGTTTGAAATCACTCTCTTCGGTCGAATTATTTCTCACTAGTGGTACCCGCACGGCTTTGCTCATAATAGAAAAATTAAAAAGTCTTTTGGTTCGCCTGTATATTTGCAAATAATGTATGGTGAATTTTCTCGCCAATTGGCTTGTACCCATGTTACAGTTCCACGTTATGATAATTTCGTATCTCGCCAATTGGCTTCTGCACATGTTACGGTTCCACGTTATGATAATTTCGTAATTTACTCGTCCATCTTATGATAATTTTGTTCTTAAAATTGGAATAGAAAAAGAACCGCATCGAATTTTCGAAAAATCGCTTCGAGCTGCACACCCCCATGCTACGAACTAACTTTGTGCCAAATTTCATGAAAATCGGCCGAACGGTATAGGCGCTATGCGTGTCACAGAGATCCAGACATCTTCCGGACATCTAGACAGAGAGACTTTCAGCTTTATTATTAGTAAAGATAAAGAAGATGAAGCACGTCCGATTCAAGAAGATCGTAGTTTCCTCGAATTTACTAACCAGCTTAGGAAGCATGTCAAAAACTATGCTGTTATTGCAAAGTAACAATATGGAAGAAAACACAAGAAAATATGGAACCACACAATCTTGGACACCACCATATTAGCCTCAAGCAAATAATATTATTGCATGAGCCAATGCTGCTATTTTATCAACTTTGAATGACAAACATCCAGATAAATGGAACGAATTAGTGCCAAACGCTCTACTAGCAGTTAACATCACAAAGCAAAGTTCTACAAAAAAAAAAAAAAAAAGCATGCGCTTTAGTTGCTTCATGGATATGAACCGCGTCTTCCCCGCGCAATTCACATCGCAAACTTTCTTGACGACGCAACACGCAAAGATCAACTTGATTTTCTGCCCTTAGCCAGTGCCGAAGCCGTATATAGCGTGCACGAAACGCATTTGGCTAATGAACGCAAGTTTGATCACGACTATCTGAAAAAAGAAGACTATGAAACAGGTCCGTATCCAGGGGGGCGACGCCCCCTCCCTCCGAAACACGAAATGTTTTGCAACGTAAAATAGAAGTTTTTTTTTTTACTTTCCAGTGTCAGAAAAGGAAAATAACAAAGTTTTTAATCTTAATTTTGTAATTATTTTAAACGTTTTTTACATTTTTATTATGACATTTGTTCCCTCATTTTATATTTCTGCACAATACGTTTCCAAGCATTTTTTGAGAAATTTCAAACACTGGTATTCCGATATCACGTTTAAAAAATACCGAATATTGTCCCGTTTTTTACGAGGAGTCTCTTCGCCATGCCTCCTCGAACGCCCATTTTACGCGGGGGTGATCGGTAAGCAATTTACGAGCTTCTAAAGGAGACAAAACCAGACATCCTTAACTTGGGCGTGCATTTTAATGCTCAAAAAAGTCTTAAGTGTCCTTTACATCACTTGCTTCACTTATCTGATGTCGTTATTTTTACATTTTAAAAACTGCTGCTTTTTCAACAAAATGCTATGATCCGAATATACCTTCTGCCAAAAACAGCGAAATAGAATCATTGGATACCATGTGACGAGGGAGGAGTCAGTGCCTTCTCGTGTAAAACGGACAATACCTGAGGCAGTTGGTGATTGCCTACAGAATCTTTGTTTTCTCAAACGGATCTAGAATTTGGAACTAGATATTAACTTATTCCAAAATACTGTTTAAATTCGCTTCATTAATTAATTTTGAAATCCATTCATTAATTCACAACACGTGTCCTATAGCCAGGGATAACCATCCTCTCCCCCCCCCCCCCAAACAGCAAAGGCGTACCATCCCAGTACCAGAATCCCAGTACCAGAAAGACCCCCCATTAAAGAGCCCCGCCCCCCAACAAAAAAAAAGAAAATACATTAAAAATTTCACAGGAGCAATCTGCGCCATGACCCCCTCCCTGGGGGGTAGGCGAGGATACAAAGGGAGGGTCATGGGTATCATAACCCCTCCCCCCACTCCCTAAACTGATCCGATATTATCCATCCTCATTGTATTCAAATACTTTATCAATAAAATGTTAACTATATCCATTCTCTTTTGAATTCATTAATTCATTTTAAAAGTAAACATTGCGATTGCTACTTCTTTTCTTTGCTTACGAAATTAGTAACGTTTATGGCCTATTAGATGCCTTATTCCTTGCCAATTTTGTGCTTTTTATTGACTTCCAAGTAGATTCAGAAATTTTTTGTGCCCATAAAGGTAGGTTTGTTTTGATAGAGGGGGGAAGGCGACATTCTTCAGCATGAACCCCCTCCTTAAATGATAGTTTGTATCCGACCCTGCCTGGTGGGTACCATTGAACAAAACGGAATATCTTTCCTTCTTCTAGTTCAACGACGGGTACTAGGCAAGGGTGGATCCAGTGCTCTTTATTACTACGTATTCTGGTTTGCAAATGTTCATCAGCTTAATATATGTTTCGGACTTCAGTTCGAAAACTTTTCCGGGCAGAGCCCAAACCTCTCTTCTCCTAACCTTAATCTTATCAAAGATAGTTTAAAATTGCGTTTTTGAACTTCAATATCGAAAAATTACCAACTGAAAGTCACTTAAGGGAGGAGCGATCACTCCATCGCCTCACCCATGCATCCGTCAGGTGCTCCTTGTTTTGCACTATTTTTCCCAGGAGCGAAATGTAATACCTGCAAATAAATGGCCAATTCCCATGGACATATCGATATGATTTTTTTTTTAATCGAATAATATCGTTTGAGAGGAGTAGGATCTCAGAATGTCAAAATTTTGATTAAAAACACTGAAATGTTCATAAATTTTAGTTGCAATAAAAATGGCATATTTTTGCGTTAGGCGATGTCTATATTGTAATTAAATTTGATGCTCAAACCACAAAAAATCAAAAGATTTTCTTCAAGAGGGCAAAAAGGCTTCATTTGATGCTTGAAATAAAACATAAATTCAGTACAAAAAGCTGACTTTTTAGATTTTCCATTTTAGAACTTGCATTCGTTTCATGTTCAGAAAAAAAGTGCAAGCGGATGTGCGGTTTTATACCCCCCCCCCCATTTCCGAATATCACTACTAAAGCACAGCAACCCCCACCCCTATCAGGAAAGAAGAGGCGAGATGGACATGCGTCAACCTATTCACTATAAATGTAGCGCCTGCCAACAGGACCTGATTAAGATATCAGGCGGCCCCAGGGCATCCGCTTTTTCGGGGCCCCCGTTCAACCCTTACAATTTTAGCCATTAGCGAAAGCAGTTTTAGCTATTAGTTAAAATAAAATAGCCGATTGGGAGCCCCTAAAAAGTGGGGACCCGAGGCTACGGCCTAGTTTGCCTGTTCAGTAATCAGGCCCTGCCTGCTAAATAGGGTCGCACGGAAACTGCGGATAAGGAATTTCGCGTATAATCCGCAAATTAGGAAAAATGCGATGCTTGTGCAAACAATAGCTTTAAAAAAATCAATAACACTCACACATAAAGTAAAAAAAAAAAAAGAACGCTCATTACTGCTAACAGAATACACACATACGCAGCAAATCGTACAACAGCAACTAAAACGTGAGAGGAGGGGAAGAGGTTTTCTTGTTTTTTGCTAAAAACAGGTCCATCCACTCTTATACTTCTACACTCGTCAAGGTAAAGAGTGTAGATGTAAAAATCAGGTTTCAACTGTTCAGGTACGAATGTCTCTTAAGAATAAATTTTTCTCTATATACGTTAAAATGGGAGCATTTTTCTACATTAAGTAGATCTTCGTCGCAAAAATATTTTTAAAAGAGGGAATAGAAAGAAAGTGTAAAAGGCTACGGACCGAACCGTAAAGCGGATAATCCGTCCGTGGGTAGTTGAGAGTTTAATGTTGTAAGTTCAGTGTTGATTGAAACTTTTAGAAAGTCACCGTGTTGCAATATGATCCCTGAATAGCACTCCACTCACAAACGCACATGAAACATGTCTTACATAGTTCTGTGCTGGGGTGGAATGGGAGGGCGTCAACCTGACTTCCAAAGGGCGCAAGAAAAAAAAAAGAAAAGCCGGAAGGTGCATAGGTTTGAGCATAAAAAAAAAACAAGATGCACACAGGGCGTTTGAGGGCGCACTGGCGGGAGGGCGCAGCAGCCCTCTGTAAATGCGCCACTAGATTTTTACTGCTCCCTTTAATCTAATAGGATATTTTAAATTAGCTGTTAAATTTATTTTTAAATTGTTTGTGCTGATGTGGCTCATGAGAGACAGATTCCTTTATGCTAAGGATTTTTTTTGAGAATATTGTCAGTTCTCAAAAAGAAATGTTTCGAGGCTGTTGTTTCCCAGGGCTGCCCACCTAGGGGTGGTCATTGCGCAGACTGCGCCATTGAAATGGTGGGGGGAGATTTGACGGATATTTTTCTTATTCGGGAATGGCTCTTGTTTTTCGGGGGGATCTTGCGATTTTTGGGGGGAGGGTCGCCCTTGCTCTAAGGGGGGAGAGTAAATATATTCCCGTATTCCCTCCTCTCTCTGGAATAGGTCGCTACAAATACTGGCCTATGCAGATGATATTGACATTATTAAACGAAATGAAAAGGCAGTGAAAGGGGCCTTCTAAGCACTAAAAATTTCTGCAACGAACATGGGCCTCATTTTCGAAGACTGGACAAAGTTTGTGGAAGTCTACTCCAGGGCCATGCTAAGAGATGACGACGCCCGTGACGAATATCGTCTGTACCCCCCCCCCCCCCCCTTCAGGGTTCGTCGATATACAGAGGTGTGAAAATTATTAGAATAATTGTGTTTATTTCAGTTTTTTCTTGAATAATTTTGCATATACTTGCAATAATTCATGAAGGATAGTTTGTTTTGTTATCCCAATCATTTTTTCACTCCTTTAGAGAAGTTTTGGGTACATTACTTTGATAAATGTTGGCATTTACAAAATAGAGAAACATTTGATTTAAAGTAATGAAATTGTTCGCATTGCATAAAGCATTGTTTGATTAACAATCGAATTTCAAATAAGCTTTAAAAACTGTCAGCTTGCTGTGCTAGTACTTTATATTCTTCCCTTCGGTTTTCATCAGTATTATTTTATTCTTAATGCAATTCTTTTCGCAGCTTTAATTAGTTTATAGTTGGCAACTTTTTTTCCTTTTTTTAAAGAACTATTGAGTGATCATGAGAGAAATAAGTGATATTTTTTCTAGAAAATTAGCTGCAACAAAGTCTCATCCAAGAAAATCACTATACATAACAAGAAATTGCTAAATACTTAACATTTTGCAACCATCTGTGTGTAGAATAAAAAGATCTTTGAATTTCAAATGCAAATTCATAAATTCCAGAGTAGAGAAACGCAGTAGGAAAGTAAATTTATTGCACAGACAAAAATTAAATTAATTCATATTGTCAAAACTAATAGAAAAACAACTGATCATGAACTAAAAATATCTCTATAAGCGTATGGCGTAAATGTATGTGAGTCATCCATTCGTAGAAAGCTCATCTTAGTTGAACTCGGTGCTCGTTATCCTCGTAAAGATAGCTAAAATCAAATTTGCTATGGCAAAGAAACTTGTTTTAGAAAATATTGTGCATAAACTATTTGCTAGCAATTGGAGCAAGGTATGAAATATTAATTTTTCTTCAACTGTTCAGTTAAATTCAAGTTGTTCAGTCTTTTTCTTAAAACAAAATTACTGCATACTGACCAAAGATTCAGAACTGTTTATAAATGTGGTTAAAACATCCTCTATGATAATATTTCCCAACCATACGGTAATTTTTAGCTTTTAGATATAGTTTTCTGATAAATCAATGCTTAAAATACCAAACGATAGCAGTCAGTATGTCAGGAGAAGTACCAGTAATGAAATTTTCCCAAGTCGCATTACACAAACGGTTAAACACCCTGCCCAAGTTACGGATTGGAGCACAATTTTCGCTCTAAGTGTCGGATGTTTCAGCTTTAAAGAAGGCATGAAGGCCGAATATCAGCATGAAAAAGTTCTTGAACAAAGGTTTTACTGTTAAAAGTTTGGTTTCCAAATGGAGACTTCATATTCATGTATGATGGAGTTCTGTGTCTTGAAGTTTTATCTGTGACCGTAATTTTGATTGCAAACAAAAAAAAAAGTAAAAACACTTCCATTGTATGAAAACAGTACAGGTATGGGCCCAATTAAAGAGTATCTGAACCACTGTAAAGAAAAAATTAAAGAAATAGAGCTTCGCAAACAAGAATTATCTCACAGAACGACTCATTCAAATTTGGCACCATGACAAAGAAATACAAATTTATTGCCAAAAACGTATAAAAAGAATGTCAAGACGGATCGAATCCGTATTAAAAAATAAGATGATGCCCCCTCAATTTAAATGTTTCAACATTTTTAAAAGAAAACATTAATTATTTGATATAACAAGGAATTACTATAAATTTCACAATTATTCTAATAATTTTCACACCTCTGTATATCATGTTATATATCACGATATATATGTATATCCGATATTTATTTTGAAAATATCATGATATTTTTTATATTTATTTTTCTAAGTACGACCTTATATAAACATTATATGTACCAATCATATTAAAATATTCATTTATTATTTAAAATAACCAAAAAGCATAACACTACATTTATATAGCATGTAAATAAATCATTAGGAGTATTCCTTCCTTATTTTATAATCAAAAAATTATTAGTAATGAAGCAATTTTAACATACAGTAAATGTACCTAAATGAAAGTTAAGAGTCGGTCAAAAAAAAAAAGGAAAATGTCTTGTGGATGTGTTCTGACTAATGCTATTTACTTAAAATTCATAAAAGTAGCTCACCAGAGAAAATTGTGTAAAGCAGCTACTGCTTAGGTAATTCAATTAAAATTAATCCAAATTTGAAGTAATATTTTAATTCCAACATAAATATAATCAAAAAATAACATATGTTTTTAAAAAACTTTTTCATGTTTTAATTTTACAAGATTTTTTATATTTATGAACGTGATACTGTGACATTTTTCTGTGATTTTACTAGGCCCATACATGTACACTAAAAAAATTCCGAAACGTTACTGATTATTTCCGTGTAACGTTTCGGGATTTCAACGGTTTTTATAAACTTCCTGGAAAAATTAAGGATCTTTGTCAAAAAGTTTCGTGAATTGCTACAAATTACACGAATGCAGACTTCTCATTGTTGTGAAAAACATTTTTAACTCCCAGTTTAAAGTTTAACAGAGCATATTTATAAAGTGTATCGGCTTCCGGTCAATTACGGTCCGTCCAGATTAATAAAGCTCCCAAAGGAAGCGAATAAGTCCATGGACTGCGTAGCTTTGCAAGAATTGCAGGAGAGTTAAATTCCTGATACGCTCTTACTCTTCTGTCTCTGCTTTGGCCATGCTTCCAATACTAATTTTGGAACCTTCTTGATAAAACAGGAAGGTGTCATGCTATCATATTATATTTACCAGAGACACATGTGGCTTTAAACGGGAAGATTTCTGAGTTTTTCAGGAAGCTTCCAGGATAATTTCAGAAAGGTTACTGAATTTTAGAGGAAAACTTTCCTAGCTTTTTCAAGATATGTTACTGACAAAAATTGGGCACATCAGCTGCCCATTATTTTCCAGGAGCGTTTCTGAATCGTTTTTACAGTGTATATGTGGTCAGTTTTACAAAGCACATAAATATAAAAGTATCCAATAATATAGCCATAAAAATACCAGTAATGCAATATGTTATCTCTAATACATTAAATTATCACACTTCACAAATGATTGTAAATATCATTTATATTTAAATGCCATTCAAAGTACGTAATTTTTTACATAAATGGTGAAAGAAATATTAGTTTTAAAATTGATGCATTATGATGATAATGTAAGAAAATAAACAACAGTGATTTGAAGAAGCAGTTACTATTTAAAGACTTAAGTTTGCGTTGATTGAAAATATCGGATACATATTGAAATATCCGATATATATCAAAATATCGGATATTTTCGAAAAAATCTTATTTTCGAACCGTATCCCCCCCCCCACACACAAATACATAGAATGGTGGGCTCAGGGGAAGTGAGACACGAAAATTTAATTACATTTTTTATCATTAAAAATCACAGAAATTAAAGTCTTTCGAGTGGTACACTATTTGTCACTGTATTAAACGTGGACCTAGAAAAAACTACAAATTTACAGAAACGAAGAAAAAAAAGGAAAATAGAAATGCAATTTTGTCTCACTGTTCCCCTGGTAAGTGGGAACAGTGAGACTGATACTCATACTTTTTGTATGTCGACCTGACTTATCAAAAGTTTTACCATTCTGGAAGTATCCAAACAAATTTTGCTGTTGTCTCACTGTTCTCCCTGTCTCACTGTACCCAATTCTCCTCTATAATGTAAAAGTACTCAAAATTTTTATATTAATTATATTATACAATTGAACATATAATCAGAAATCTATATTGCGTCTAAAAGACAGGAGTTTAATTCAATGTGTTAGCATTTTACAGACTATTTTCAAGAAAGAATAATATTTAAAAGAAATTAAATTTCGATGCAGCAAAAGCTTAGATTATGGTGAACCCTTATTTCTTTTCGTCTACGGCGATTGCCCTGCTCTCCCCCGCTGTTTGGACGACCCTGGTCTTGTCTTCGACAGAGTACTACATCGCTTTTTGCAAAACCGGCTATACCATTGAAAAGATCAGTGAAATCAAATATTTCTGAACAATTAGTAATGATTAAATTAAGCGTAAATTCAAAATAGGGTCGTTTCCGAAGTTTTAAAAGGTTTTTTTTTCTTTTCTGAAAGCGCATGCTTAAAAACACAGGATTTGACCATTATTTAAATAATTAGACTAAGTTAACTGTTTTCAAAAAATTATTTAAATCGGTGTGCAGACTCAATTTCAGTTTTCTGCGCATGACATCACAAATGATGAACTGCCATTCACTAATGCCATTAGCGCAGAGTGCCATATTTAATTCACTTCTGAATTATTATAACTTGGAAATGCAGTGGAGCAAGCGTAAACAAACAATCGTGCACCAGTGGAATGCGCTCAAGTACATCATTTGTGACGTCATAAAGACCACACTTTGATAGAAAAATTGGACATTTAAACAAATTAAAAAATAACTGTTGGGAAAATGAAAGTATTTTCTGGGTCCATGTTTTTTTTTTTTTTTTTTTTTTTGCTCATTCTATCATTTTTAGTGACTAAAAGTATTACTTTTGACTGAAGGAAACAACTCCATTAACAACGGAATAAAATCAGCTAAATGTTTTTCTTTTTTTGTCTGAAAAAAAATGTTATGTAGAAATAAAAGTTTTCTACTATTGGGGGGGGGGGGGGCTGGAAGGGGAGAGTTTGATCCTTACCATTATAATTAAAGAGTGGCGCGATTTTTACCTGTAGCACAGAGTGGCTCAAACGCTAAATCCGACCCTGATCGGGGGAAGGGGCGAAGCTCCTTCAAAAAATTTCGAAAATTAACTTTCAAAATGCTTCTTTTTAGTTGATTTAAGAGCAGATATTGTAGCACTGTTTACTGGAATGATGTGCAAAAACTTGAAGCTGGTTGTATGGTTTTGGATCAAATATATTACAATAGCCATGTTTTTTTTTTTAATTTTATTAAACATGCATGTTTAAAAGTAAAAGAATCTGTAATTATATAGGGTAAAAGAGGCACACGTGAACAATTTTTTTCAATTCTTTGTTTTTCAAAAAATATTATCAATTTCTCAACGCAAAAGTGTCCCTATGATTGAATAAATTTTTTTTTGTGTCATGAAATTTTTTGGGGATTTTTAAGAAATTATTTCTACACTTTATGGTATTTTTCAGAAACGTCTTCAGTTTTTCACATGTGCCCCTATAGAAGTGCAGGAGAAGCATAACCTTTTAAAGGAAAATTCTTCATTATGAAACATATACCTAAATAACAAATGCGTTGAAGGGTTTGTAACCTGTACTGCATCAGTTTCAATTGTACAGTAATTGTTCCCATGGGCGTCGTGGCCGGGGGGGTCCAAGGGGTCCGGACCCCCCCAATATTTGAGAACCGGACCCCCTCAATATTTGCAATTTGGACCCCATCGATAATTTTCAAGATGAAATTCATTATTTTGGAGGAAATTATTATTGTTTTGACAAAAAAAAAAACTTTGAACAGTTGCATAATACATAATTTACCATGTTTAATTCATATCAAACAAAACGAAATGAACATCGAAAAAAAGAACTGTAAAACAAAATAGGCGATGTGTAAAGTAAACGGAAAGTGAAATCCAATGACAAAGCATTGCTCTGCTCTCAGCGCACAGCTTCAGCGCATAGTTTCACGAAGAAAGGTGACACTTTCTTCCGAGTGCAATGTCAACCATTCACAGAGTAGAGATGTGTTAGCGGGATAATAAATTGTTAACAGGGGGATCCCTTAACCATGGCAGGAAGCCCTGCCTTAACTCACAAAAAGTATCCTATGTCCGGTCCCGTATTGAAAACACAAGTCGTGACCCCGGCGTTCCCAGCTTGGAAGTGATTCCAGCGTATTTGTTGCTATTTGGGGGGAAACTGGACAACTTTGAGGTACTGAAATCAGATGGACAATTCCCCTCCCGCCCCCCTTTTTTTCGGCTCTCGCGCTTAAAGCGCTAATAAGTCAGCAGAAGAGGGGGATCTGAGTTTCGGCTCCTTTCTTTCTTATCTCGTTTCTCGGCGCTTGCAAGGTTCTGTTTCGAGTTTTGCAGTGTTTGTTTCTCCAATTCGATTCAATTTATATCGACCCCAATGTTACCCAAACAAAATGAGACACCAGACCTCTTTGGCGGTTTTTTGCAGCTGGCAAGAACACCCTGGCCAAAGGATGCTAAGAAATTTAGAAGACCACTTTTCTGGTCAAAGGTTAAATTTGGGGTAGAAAGGGAAAGGACGCTTCATGTGTTTAAAACTATTCAACACGTGGCTTCAAAGTACCTCGCCGAAGCGAGGTTTCTTAAATCTGTTTGCGGCATCTCAAATTTAACCGAAAAAGCGTTATGTTACAGGAAAAAAAGGGGAGGAGTCTAAAAATTAAGGAGTAATTTCAAAAGCAAATCGTAAGCCAGCAGAAAGATGGATAATGTGATGTCACTTCCAATTGACCAACGAAAAAAGAAGCTCAAGATGACCAGAAAAAAAGACAGAAATAAAATACGCTTCTTCTGTTGGGAAAAGTTGCAAGAAAAATTAAGATAATTTCATGTGATCTTTTGATTTCTTTGAGAGTAGTGACCTGAAGAGCGCTTCTATTTTGGTTATTATACTTTTTTTACACATTCGATTACAACTCTGGAGAGGTGGCTTAAAACGGGAAAATGTAGCAAACCTTCTACATCAAATGAACCTGAGCATTTTTTATCGACTGAACCACCATCAACATCCAGATGCTACTTATCAACATCCCACGGAACCGTCTTCAAAAAGGCAAAAGACAATGATTGGTAAGTACCTATCTGTTAAGTGTAATGCCTGCAGGGGCGCCCCTGTTTTATACCATTCAGACGGGGTTACTTTTCAATTTTCCGAATGAAATTCCTAAACAGTGGCTCCCAAAAGTGTTCATACACTTACGATTTTCAATGAAATACGCCCCTATTCATTGGTTAAAAGTAATATTTTGGAATAGGTATTTAATTATAAGATCATGATCTATTTTCAACAAAACTGCATGAAAAGTTTTGATAACATAATAAAACTTGATTTTTAAGAAATCAAAAATAAAAAAGTGCTAGAAACTTTATCTCACAAAAGCCTTCGTACACTTTGAAAAAATATCTATATATTAGAAAAATAATCTAACTTTTTACTAAGTTCGTGCAGTATACCAACAACACCTTTTAAACGTCTGAGAATAGATTTCATTGTTCTTCCTTTCTTTTTTTTTTGTGCAATTTCTGAGTAAGTGTTCAACCGCACTTCGAGTCTTAATGTTTCTAGTTCGCTTTTCGTTTCAATGCCGTATTTTCGTAATCTAGCCACCAGATATCTTTAAATATGCTACATTAAGTTTAAATCTGGGGATTGAGGAGATATTTCTAAGATTAAGGACAATTTTTTACGCACCAGACCAGAGTTGGCTTTTTGCCGGCAGAAACTGGTTTTTTGCCCTGCCAGTGGCAGAAACTGGTTATAACCGGTAAAAACCGGCAGAAACTGGCAAAAACTAGAAAACGTTTTTTAATAGCTCTAGTAATTACTTAATGACAGGCAATTAAGTAAAATGAAAAATATAACTCCATTTCATCATTGCAAAAACTTAATACAATAGTTATTTAATAATTAGTGTAAAAATATTTTAAATAACAAGACTGACATTTCCAAAGCAAAGTAAAATTCATCATAGTTTGAAATTACTATGTGTTAGAAATTTTAGCCTTGTAATGTTGTAAACGTAACAAATTTTTCAGTTTGGTGTTTATAATTATTTTGTTTGCATTTGTGTAATATATGTATCAAATATTTAAATAAATACAGATTTATTTTATTTCATTAAACTCTAAAATACAAGAACTTGTCATTTTACACTTAATATAACTGAATAAAGCTATTCTCAAGGAGCTTAATCAAGCAGTTACTGATAATCATTTACTCGCCTATATGCTCCATCCAAAGTATTTGAGAGTAAATTTATCATGTAATCAAGAAGAAAGTGCCCGCACTTTACTCACAAATATTAACCCTGATTATATACCTTATACCATTGCTTTACAAAACAAATCGGCCCCTTTCCCAAAACCTATTTTTCTAATCACGTTGTAACAACTACTCCAAATACCACATGGTGGTCCAGTTTCAAAAAATGTGCTATAGATGAAAGTTTTGTGAATCTTGCTTGTTCTTTGAGGATAATGCCAGCTAGTTCTGCTGGGATTGAAAGAATCTTTTCAAATTTCTCCGTTGTGCACAACAAATTAGGAAATTGGTTAGGTTTAGAAACAGCGTCAAAACTTTTATTTTGTTACAGGCTGCTGCAGTGTGAAAACAATGTAAAATTTGATTTTGAATGGTGATAGTGTTGTAAGTAAATTGTATTTGGGTTAATATTTAATTATTTTTCTTATACATTTTCTATTGTATGTCAGGAATTGCATTTATGTCACTTTTTGAGTTACTGCCAGTTTCTGCCATAAATGTGGCAGAAAGGGGTTTTTGCCATAACGGTTTTAACCGGTTTCTACCAGTGGTTTTTACCGCCTCGGCAGAAACCTGCCAACCCTGCACCAGACGCAAACATTGAAAACCGTGTGCTTCTCATCTTTATCTTGATAAAATACAAAGTTGTTCCCGATAGCCAAATTTTGGGCTAATAGTTGAAAATTGTTTTTCAAAATATTCAAATGAACAGCATGATACACTATTTCATCGAAAAATTCCAAACTAACAAGTCCTGATGCTGATATGTACCCTCACACAAGAACACCTTCACCGTCCTGATAAACTAATCCAACTTAGTGTTAAGATTAAATTCCTCATTTTTTCTTCTATTTACAATTACAACAATTTAACCTAAAATGTTGAATTCATTTTCATCTGTAAGTAAGACGTTATTCCAAAACATTTTGAGCTTATTTATCATTGATTTTGCAGCGGTAAGCGTAAGTTTTCTGTTTTTCGCAAGAACGAGAAAATTTCTGCGGGAAAAGGTCTTATTTGATCCAGCTAATCAGAGAACTCGGCGAACAATTTTAGGAGAAAATTAAACGCAAAATTTTTCATTGAATTCTGCAGAAACTTTTACAGCACTCAAATGTGTATTTTTCATATTTTTTTAACAGTAAATCTCCGATCATGCTTTGTTAGCTTTGCCGGTTGACTTTTTCTAATCTTGCTTTTGATCCGATTCCGTTCTCAAAAGTATTTTATTAAGCACTTTACTATAGAATGGTATACATTAACTAATTTAGAGACATTTCAAACCAATTAACCACTACTGTGATGGGGGGAAAATCAAATTTCGAATGCTCTTTGTTGCTTTTTCACGAATATTAGCCATTTAAAAATAATAAGCAGAATATTAGGGAAAAAATGCACAAAAAATTCAAGTCAAATGACTCTATAGTGTCAACACAATGCAAAAATAATTTTAAAAAATGACCTATGAAAATTTTTATCATGAATTTATTCCAAAATATTTCAGCGTACGGTGACTTTTGTGGCGTAGTGTTTCTCTATCTCTTCGTTTTTTGACAAATTTCAAAAATAAAATCAGTTGTGATGTGAAAAAAAAAGGACTTCATATTCGAATTTAGTTTTGCGTTAATTTAGTTTTACTACAAAATTTCAAGGTGTACGAACACTTTTGGGAGCCACTGTACATCTTATGAGAGTATCTTTTTAATGCAATATTTCACAAAAAACTACTCTAAATTTGGACTGGTCAGACAAAATTAGTATTAGTAGTTATTATTAAATTAGTAGTCAAAATTAGTAGTTATTTATAGTACATGCACTACCTAAGTTTAAATGTATTTGGGTTATTCTCCGAAATCCTAACAATATTATGTCCCAGGAGCATAACACAAAGGATTGTTTGGCCTAGAATTTTTCTTTTCTTTTTTTTTTTAATAGTTAGAAATAACTTTTTCGATGTTATTCCATTCCTATTAAAACAATAACTCATTTATTTTTGGCTAGAAATGTTTTTGAAAAACCAGAAAGTCACTCTTTTGGCGTGTCCCCATTCGTTTCTCAAATATACTTAAGTTGTTTAAAAATGTTATATCAACATTCCACAAATCTAATTTGTAGTACTAAATTAAGCATACTTAAAGGTGTAAAAGAACATCCTTGAACTAAATTTAATTATTTAAATAATCAAGGTACGTCATTTTAAAGTTTGTCCCCAGGTTTCATGTCATTCTCCTGTCCTAGGATTGAGTTCAATTATTATAGATTTAAAAAAGGAATTTTTAATTTGTTGTACTATAACTCTGTTTCTTATCACCATTTTGTTGGATTCCATGAGTATTTTGTTAATATGATTTATCTGCTGTTCTTACTAAAACTTGAAGTTCAAAAATGGGTATGTAACATTTTTAGTAGTTCTTGCGGTGGTAAAAAGGAATAAGTACGTAATTAGCAGTAAGTCTTCTCTTGTTCGGAAAAACCGAAAAAAAGGGCAAAAGTTGATAAAATAAGATATTTTTCATTATTTAAAAACCAAATTATCGTAATAAAGGGGGGGGGGTTGAAAATTTAAAAAAAATATCGTTTTACGGGAGTTTATTACTGTAGAGAATATCGCAATATTGAGAGAAGGACAACATTAATTCCTATGTGAGTTCACCGGAACCACGAAATATTATCGTAGTAGAGGGATTATCGTTGTATCGGATAGCGATGCATCGAGTTTTTACTGTATTGAAATTAAAGTGCTCAAGAAGTATGAAAGTTTCAAGAAAAAAGCTTTTAAGAAAATTAAACAGAATAAAAATCAGTGTGGAACCTAACCTTTCCTGCTTTTGTAGAATCACCCATATAACCTTTGAATCCCCCCCCCCCTTCCTTGGAAAACATTTCAAGTGACGTCCCTAGGGAGACATGGAAAAAAGAAGGTAAAGGAAGCACGTACGCGTAGCTGATATTAAAATTTTTGAGAAAAAAAAGTCAAGTCGTTCATTGACTTGAATCACTCTTATCTTTGAATGTGTTGTACAAAAATCTAATGATGGCGTCGCTGCCGCTAGCGAAATTGGTGTCAATAAATTTATGTAGTTGTTTTGGCCTTGCTGGTGTTGCCAGGATATTTTAAAAGTATTTCCCGACATTTGGTAAAACAAGGCAGACGAAAGACCTTAATGTTAACCTAATCGGAAAATAGAGCCCTGGCCCTTGGAAGAACCCGGCTCGGAACTACTCATTATTATTAGTAATATTGCTGACAGAATCTTAATGGAATAGTTAATTCCAAAAGCTCAAGTGTACAGGAGTTGTTTAGCGAAGCGAGCACCGCGGATGGCGAACTGACGTTGGCAAGCAAAGTGAACAGCGGGTAGGGACCCTTGTAGATCAATGATGGAATTAAGTGACTGTTCACTCAAAATCCAATAATTTCTTTTAAAGATAAGTGCATGGGTCAATGTCGCGAAAATTGTACAAATCATGTCCAAGTCTAATGAGTTTTTTTTCCTGAAGTTTAATAAGCACCACAAATTCATCATATTTTTTAGATCGACTTTTAATTGCTCGTAATCAAGTATCAATTGTTTATCCCTAAGTGGTTGAAAGGTTGTAAAAAATATTTTGCGTTAGAACAAGAAGGGGAATTTTACGTGCCGTTGCATCTAAACATTAGGAACATTTCAGCACAATCTTAAATGTGATTAAAGATGGTGTTGAACTGCAGCAACAATATAAAATTATCAGCTGTATCATATACTTAACATAACAATGAAGTAGCAGCACAACTTGAGAAAGAAAAAGCAATATGTTTACATTCATGTCCCAACGTTTTCTTTGTTTCGCACTCTCCACAATGTTACAGCCACTTGGAAAATTGAACAATTACATTGAATCTGATAATATTTTACAGAAAACTAAGTCGTATATAGCTTCCGTGCTTAGTTAGTCACTGAAAGTTTCTTTTTTCTTCTTGAATTTGCTGACTAACTAAGTTTTGGAATTATTATTTCATTTTATGCTTGTTCTGCAATTTTAATTTTTCTTTATGATTGGAACGATTTTTCATAAAGAACGAATTTTCCTTTCGAATTACTTTTATACAAATCATTAATACTTTACTTTACCCAAATTAACGGGCAATCAATTTTGAAATATGATTAATAGTTGAAAATTATTAAAACTAATATGCGAAGTTCAAAAAATTTGGACATGGTTTGTACTACTTTCATGGAAATGACCCGCATCCTTTTAAAATTATGCCTTATAAAAATACGAAATTATTATTTTTTCAATGTGGACATTTCTCCTCTAAATTAAACAAATGATTGCCATCAAATAAAGGAACTAATCAATATCGTATACTGAATCAGGTTTAGTTAAAGAATTTTTATACTAAGGGTTTGCGCCCCTGCTCGCTATCGCTCCTCAAAATCGTCAGGAACTGCAAGCAGTTACATTCAAATCTCTTCGCGTTTCAAGCTCGTTGCACTCGTTCCCCACACACCAAACCATCATAGTTTAGCTAGTGCGAGTTCAATAGAATGTTTACTCCTAATACCAATATATTCTGGACATGAAATCTTTCGGACTCGTCCATCTTGCCCGAATGAAACGATAATCGATTAAAAATTTGGCGGTTGTGCCAAAATCACAAGGATAAAAATATTCCACACTATTGGGCGCTTACGTGAAATGGTGTTGTTGAATAAATACAAAAACATTATCTCTTTATAGTAAATAAAAGTAAGGTTTCAAAGAAATTCTGGAAGGAAGTCTGTGGCGGACGTGCGTCCAGGAGACCCCATAGCACCTACAGAGTTGAAATTTTGTACAAAATTACTTCGAGCCCCAGGGGTGTGCACCTGGGGTTTTATTTTTTTTTAATTCGAATTAGTTTTTTGGTAATTAATTTTTTAAGATCAAATTTCGCGTAAATTGCCTATTATAGAGGTGAAAAATTACTTGCACATATTAATATTATACATCGTTGGAAAGGGTAGAATTTTCCGCGTTCTACGCAAATTGTTTCTGCTCTAACTTAAATACGGCGGGAGTTATTTGCGTTTTTAGCTCGATTTTTTTTAGGCTAAGCTAAAATTTGGGCACTACTTTCTTTATCAAATCTATCAGTAAAACGCGAAGGAATTGTCCCACAGTTTTCTTTTTGACGCCATTGGAAAAAGCGGCTTTTTTTACTTCAGATCTAACCCGACCCATGGTGGGGAGCTTCTGTCTCCAAAAGGAAAAAAAGTTACAAGCAGTTAAAAATCAAGTTAGTATAATCTCATCTTCATTAAAATTATTGATGTTATATTTGGCGTTGCCATAGTTATGTCTTTTCGATTTGCATGCTTCTTCTTTCTTATTCACAAACTTTAAGGTTTTCATTTTAAACGAAAAATCATAGGCTAAATTCAATTCAAGCCCGAGCTAAAGAGCAAAATATGTTACTAGAGATCACGAGTATGAAAGCGACTTTTCAAACGTACAAAACTGCAATTTTTCAATGTTCAGGAGCACCTTAGCCCCTACGGCTCTGCAAGTTGGTACAAGTTATTTTGAAACTCAGGGAAGGGGTGCCTTTTGACCCAAAGAGAGCTCATAATGCGTTTTTAATCTGTTTCTTTCTAATTGACGATTTAAATCTTTGTGAATCAAATAAGATTGCGAAGCAATCTTCGAGGGTTGGGGAGCGTCAGCGAGCAGGGGGCAGAGCCCCCTAGTGTAATAAATTTGTGTAACGGTGCTACTCCAGTATTATTTTAATCTATTACAAACTATAGCATTGATCTGTTTCAGTCTTAGCTTAAAATTTTTATTGTTGGTTTTTAAATTCAACCTGACTTTTCTACGTCATGACGTTTCAACTATTGCATTTGCTGCTACACCATCATTAGATTTATCAATAAAGCCTTTGTTGTTCCGATTGATGTAGAGCAATAAATTTTATGATTTTTCCTTCCAGAAAATTCTGATCTTGAAATAAACAAGCCCGAAATAAAAACTAATGAAATAGAAATTCTGGAAACAGAACGGAGTGGTAATTTTAATGAAGATGAAAGCTCGACTAGCACGACCTCTGCAGCATTGCTCAGTATTAGTCAACCATATCAACCCGATATATTGCCTGATGACTTTCCCGTTCACCAACATTTAGCCAGAAAAACCTTAAGCTTTCAGAAGCATTGGTTTAAACAATTTGCGTGGTTGCATGTTGCTGGATTCGACGGTATCGGATGTTTTTATTGCACCAAATATTTTCATATGTCACCGGAAAAAACGCTTGCCTCAAAAGCAGATGAAACTTTTTATCGAAAGGGCTTTAAAAATTGGAAAAAAGCCCTGGAGAGGTTTAACAGTCATGAAAAAAGTGCGGCTCATTCTCAAGCTGTATTGAGTCATGTACAGCAAAAAGCCCCCATCGAAAAGCAACTTTCTGCAATGAAAGCTGAGGAGCAAAGAATTGCTGCTGAAGCGCTGCTAACTATTATCAGCAGTCTAAAATACCTCGTAAGACAAGGATTAGCCATTAGAGGCCACGCCAATGATGAAGGAAACCTCATGGAGTTACTGAGACTTCGCACTGAGGATAACGTAAGCCTCAAACAGTGGCTTCAAAAAGAGATAAAATTTACTCACCCGGAAATTCAAAATGAGATTCTTCAAATATTTGGGCGAGAAATTAGTTTAACTCTCATAGAAAAAATAAAATCAAAATCACCTTTTATTTTCTCCGTGATATGTGATGGAACAAGAGACATTTCAGGGGACGAGCAGGAAAGCGTCTGTGTAAGGTGGTTAGAAGACGATTTGGATCCTCAGGAAACCTTTCTGGGATTCTACAAAACTCCTGCTACAACAGGAGAAGACATTGCATTTCTCATAACTGATGTTTTATTGCGGCTTCAACTTCCCTTAGAAGGATTGCGGGGACAGACTTATGATGGGGCATCAAACATGAGCGGAAGTAAAATAGGTGTTCAAAGTATTATAATACGAGTAGATAAACAACCACTAGCTGATTTTGTTCATTGTGGTGCTCATTGTTGCAACCTAATAATGAAAGCTGCTTGTGATTCTTCAAGAGCAGTAAGAAATTCTTTGGACTATTTGCATCAGTTAGGGATTTTTTTTTTCAAACGCAAAAGTTAAATCTGTCTTAGCTTTCGTTCATGAAGATTCAGCACAACGCCCAGTGAACAATATTGCCAAAATAAAACCTCTGTGCCCCACACGCTGGATATATAGGCATTCTCAAGTTACTGAGGTGCTTAAAAATTACGATAAAATTTTGAGAACATTAAAAGAATTAACGGCAAAAAAATATGAGGGAGCAAGTGGCTTATTGAGTATTTTTGAAAAAGCAGCCACATATTTAGGACTGATTATGGGCAAAGACGTAATCGAAATGCTAGAGAAAACAAATAAGGCATTTCAGGGGAGGAATAATACTTTGGCAGGTTTATGTAAATCAATTGAAGTGATTATTAACGGACTAACGGATTTGCGAAAAGAAGAAAACTTTTCTTCAATTTTTGAAGAATGTTTAAAGGCAGTAGAAAAACATGATCTGGAACCATTATCTGTACCCAGGAAAAAGAAACCACCAAAACGATTCTGTGGTCCTGCTCTTTCGCATGAGTTTAATTCCGGTGAAGAATTCTACCGTCAGCAGTACTATGAAATGATAGATACTGCAACTAATGGCTTGAAGAACCGAATTTTGGCTGCTTTTGGTGTGCCCCGCTTCGTCGTGTGAAGCTGAAAGAAGCTTTAGTGCGCTGAGAAAGCTCAAAATGTATCTAAGGTCGACTATGACACAAAAGCGGTTAAATCATGTAGCTTTATGTTACGTTCACAAAAATATCTTGGATGAAATTGATCACAAAAAAATAGCACGGATATTCGTATCCCATGTGCAGTCTAGAAAAAATGTATTTGGTGGAATTTAATTTTTTTTCTTATTGTGTAAATATGTAAATCAAGATGTACCTGTATTTTTTATCTTAAATATAAACCCATTTCTATTTGATGTCAAGTTTTTATCTCATTTACTATATATATATATATATATATATATATATATATATATATATATATATATATATATATATATATATATATATATATATATATATATATATATATATATATATATATATATATATATATACGCATTTTTCTTGATACAACTTAAAAATGACAGTGTCAGAATGGTCCCCCCCCAATAAATTTCAGCTGACGACGCCAATGATTGTTCCACTAAGAAAATATTTTTTTTCCGAATATATAACTGCTCCTTGTCAAATTCTAAAGCCTCATAGCCTGTTCTGATCACTCAATAGACTAGAAAAAAAAAACTAATATGACTACATAATACAAAGAACTATTTATTGTATAAAGGTTATTCTATATATATTTTGCTTTTTTAAGCTTCATACATTGTTTGATAATGTATTTTAAAATTATTTTGAACTTCAGTTTTTAATTAAATAAAAATATTTTTTGTCTTTTTATTTCCTGTAAGTATTATAAACACTAGTAGTAAGTAGTGCTTAACTAGTATGTTGTGGTCATCACGAAACTTCCTTCTATATATTTCTTTTGAATTCTGACCCCTCCCCATGCTTGACGAGAAAGCAATATTCCCAGAAAGAGAAAATTAGCCACACAAAAATTTGATGACCGTTCCAATTTTCGAATTATCGCGAAAGCAAAGCAAAGAGCGAAAATTGAAAGTTATTTTAAAAGCCTTGCTTGAACTAATTACAAATATTTTATTTTTTAACAAACATAAGATGGCAACAGTTAAAAATTTTAAATCATCGAGACAATTTTTTCCGATCATTTCCCAGCAATTAAAATCACGCGAAATACGCAGACGACAGTCTATTATGATTTATCTTTCTTATTGTTGCATTAATAAAGCTATTTTTACTCTCAAAAAAAAATTAAAAAATCAGCCCCTCTTAGAGCGATTGGCGCCAAAATTGAACCAACACTTGTTTGCATACAGGTTCACATTCATTTCAAATTTCATATAGAAAGCAGCATTAGCAAAGAATCTTGAGATATAGCACTCGCAATGAAAAATAAAGAACGTTCGATTGTACCACTCCCTTTACAGCTCTTGACGCCAAAATAGAATCAGCTCTTATACCTTCTAAGGGCTACTTGTCGATAAATATTTTCGTTCATTATTTCTTGAGATACAGCAGACACAAGTGACGACAGAAAACGTTTTATAGCTCAGTCCCCGTTTGAGCTATTGACACCAAAATTAAATCAACACCTGTCAAGAGCAACATATAGACCAAATTTTGTTCGATTTCCTGGGGAACAGCAGGCATGCATAACTCAAGAAACGTTCCATTGCTCTACCCTCCCCTCTTGGAGGAATTCGCGCCAAAAACCAATGGGCACAAGTTCACATAGGGGCACATATGTGTACCAAATTTCATTCGATTTCAAGTGGTAGTTTTTGCTGGAAGAGCGGCCACAAAAAACCGGTCGCACACATACAGATACAGAGACACACCCACACAGACAAATAGACAGACATTTTCCCAAGATGGTCGAAAAGGGCTCGGCACACCTCAAAACGTTCAAATCCGTCAAAATTCGAAAATTTGAACGAAACCAATACTTTTTTCTATATATTAGAAATAGAGGAAAGTAAAAATGGAATTAATTAATTAATTTAGTAACAAAAAATTTTAAAAATAAAAACAATAAACATAAATAAATACTTAATGATTGTAATAACAATTAACAATAAATTTACAAACTAATTACAGGAAAATAACAATTATAAATATTTACACATTTTTACCACTTACAATATCCTGCATTAATAATAATATTACGGAGAGCGGCTATGAGAACTGTTTACTTGTGCCCCTAGATGTTGTATTCACAAATGCCCCATCGTCTACTTTAGAGCAACTCACAAAAATAAAGAATTTTTAATTTAATAAAAAAATTTAAACATTGTCATAAATTTACTTGAATGTTCATACAATGGTTCGTAATACTTCGGTTTAGAATTGCAGTTAGTTTTGAAAATGCTTTCACATAAAGAAAACATTGAAAAAAAAATTTAACACCTGCTAAAACAAAGAAGTTACCAAAACAGACACATCAAATGCCGCATTGCTCTAAATGTTTGTCCAAGATGTACAGTTGACACTGTCCTTGTTTTAGAATTTTTTCAGATTTTTTGCTTGAAGCGATCTTAGTAAAACACACCATGTTCATACGTGCCCGTGTTCACATGAGCCCCCCTTTTTCCCTGCCCATAAATACTAAATTACAGAGCATACAATTATTCTATAATACATCACTGATAACCAAATACTTTAAGAAATGTGTTTACTTGATGTATGTAATTATTTATTACCTGTTTTTCCTAATGAAGAAAAATACTCTTATTCATAATACGCAACACAGACATACTTCTCTTGAACTGGCGATGGGTCGTGACACTAGTGACTGCAATACCGTTGTATCGAACAATTTCTTAATACCGGAATTTGCCGAGGTAAAATACCAGTATTTTCGGTAGTAGCTGAAAATAATAAATAGTTTAAATTAATTGATTTACAATGTAACTTATTAAATATCTACTTATATTTTTTAAATGTACATATTTTTCCACGTGATACGAACCAAAATCAATCTATTGATGTAAAAATTTGGCTTCAAAAGCACAAACTAATGGAATATTATTAAACAAAAGTAGTTCAAAGATAGCAAATGATATTGTCATTACTAGATGGTGAGATGAATCGCATTTTCGTGCGCTTTTGTGCACCATGTTTCTATATTTTCATTTTCCCTGATTTTCCCTTCAGTGAAAGTTAATGTCAAGTATAATTTTGAATGCATTTGTCCTGTGAACAATTTATTCCGACCATCAATTACAATAATACATTATGATTCAATTTTGAATTATTTGTCTCAAATGTACTAAATTTTGACGAAAACTTTTCTTATTATCATAAAAAATGGTAACTTGTTGTTATCAGTACTGGTTTGTTGTCTTGTCTCATTATTTGGCTTTACACTTGGCAAGATAATATTTGTAAATTTGATAGTGCCTTGAAAACTTTCATAGAGGTAAAGCATAATCAATTGAATCATATTTTCAGATAGTTACATAAGTATAATTGTAAAGAATTCTGAAATGAAAGCGAAAACGAATAAGAGAAACTAACAAGTTCAAGTTTAGTCGAATTTATCGTAAATTTCAACCCAAAGGGCTAATAAGAAGCAATTACTCATCTCTTCTGCTCAAGAGAAAATGATGTTAATATTGGAAAAGTATCGTCTCTTGAAAATAAATTACCACAAGCTAAAATAATAATGAAAATAATAAAAATACACATAAGACAAAAGAAACACCCCACACACACAAAATATCCAAAAATTACACGCAAGAGACCGAAGAATTAAAAGATGAAGGACTTCTAGAGAGTTAGATTAGGTGTGTCACGCATTGTTAACAGTACCACTGACCTGCGTGAAATCAGAAAGAGTATTTTCAAGTGTAGGAAAGAAAGTTGAGCTCTAAAATGAGTTAAAGGCTTAGAGACAATTCAATAGATGCATTACTTTTTTTACTATTATTGATTTTTTAATATGACATTTGCTTCTTCATTTTATATTTGTTCACAATACGTTTCATAAATAATACAATTTTTGCACAAAATTATGAAATGTGTGTTTTTCCTTTTATATATAAACTAGCATTCCCGTACCCGGCATTGCTCGGGTAATGGAATTAGCAGGGGTTAACAGTGCTTGGTGCACCTAGTTTTGAAAATCCCCTATAATAATTACTTATTACCTATAACTTTTTCTAATTTGGGGAGGATCCCGGGGCCCCTGGACTCCTTATATATGCCTTTGTCCTTAACTGATCTTTAACTGTTCTTAACGATCCTTTTAAAGTATTGATTATCTTTGCTAACACAGGCCATCCACATTTTATTGATATACCTATGTTTAAGCAAAAACTTCTTTGTTTACAACATTTTTATATATTTTTTTTCTGGTGCTAAAATTATTAAGCTGCTTCATGAACTGACTTTGGAGCGAGCTACATAACATTGGCCGTGTGAAAAAAAAGTCTTCTCTTAAATCGGTCCCTGCTACTTTTAATGTCTGTCCTTGTGACTTATTAATGGTTATTGCAAAGCAAACTTTAACAGGAAACTGCACTCTTCTAAATTCAAAAGGATAGTCCGCCTGTGATAATGTTCTTAAAAACTTCGTTTCTAGTTTTGAAAAAAATGAAAGCAATCGACAGAAACATTATGATTTGACTTGAGAAAAGCCTCGAAGAACCACGTGAGAAACAAAAACAATATCAAATTCATAGTTCGCTATCGACCAAAAGTTGAGATGAAGTACTGAATAATGATTTGAATGGAGGAAAGCCTTCAAAAATAAGGGATTTGAATTCAATGACAGGTTTTAATTTCGCAGAAATTAAGGGGTTTTAATTAATTTCTCCCGAACCAATTGAGATTTCGAAAAATCCTTTCTTAGTGGTTACTTTTGTAATCATGCGGACATGCCTGCCAAATTTCAAGTCTGAAGCTTCAGCGATTTCGGCTGTGCGTTGATATATATATATATATATATGTGTATATATGTATATATGTTATCTCAGGACATTGATTTTTATATATTAAGATAAATATATATATATATATATATATATATATATATATATATATATATATATATATATATATATATATATATATATATATATATATATATATATATATATATTTCAAAGATCGGTATTCCGGCATCACGTTTTAAAAATACCGAATTATTGAATTACCAAATGTATTGAATTTTTTGTCCGGTATTGCAATTCCTAATTTCGACCATCTACTAGTAACTCTACTTGTTTCATTGATGTGAATCCATCTCAATTTCAAGCCGATTCGTGCATAATGCAAACTGAATTAACGTCTTAAATTAGCGACATATCTTAAATTTTCGGTAATTTTTAACCAAAATTGACATGCCAATTGCCGCATGCAGAGTAAATTTTTGATGTATCCGATATTAGGGCACAGTTCCCATAGAACTAATGTTAAACACTGTCGATATTTTCATTATGACTTTTCTGAAAACTGTCTTTTTTTTTAAATTTAAGTTTACATTTAACTAGAGGGTGTATGAATTCAAAATATTATTTAGATAACGCAAAGCACTATCTTTGTTGTATTTTTGTTCTTCTTACGAGATCTCTTTAGTTTTTGAAGGCCCGTGTCCAGGATTTCAGAAAGGAAGGGGTTTTGGCTTTGAGTAATATTACCAATGGGGTCGTTTCCAAACTTTTAAAAGTATTTTTTCTGAAAGAGCATGCTTGAAAACATAGGATCTGACCATTTTTTAAATAATTTGACTAAGTTTAATATTTAAAAAAAATTGTTTTAATCGGTGCGCTTTCATTGTTTAGGTTTCTGCCGATGACATTACAAATGATGAAATGCCATTCACTGTTGCCATTCGCAACGCGTAATAATTAATTCGCATCTTTACTCACGTATAATGGCAACGATATGGTTGATAGCAAGCGCAATATTTAATTCGCTTCTTGATTATTATAACGTGGAACCGCGGCAGACAGATGTGCAAGGGTACATCATTTGTCACGTCATAAAGACCACGCCTTATTTTCTAAATCGGACGTTTAAAAGAAATTATTAAAAATTAAGCGTTGGGAAAATGAGTTTTTTCTCGCTTCATGTTATTTTTTTCGCAATCACGATTGCTTATTGCTTTCATTTGACTGTTTTGAGGTCATATCATTTTATTTTCCCGCCAGCACCCTCTGCAGCATCACCGTCGACCGGCCGCCGCACGCTGCTCCTTTAGCGTAAACCGTCTCCAGGTTGCGTCAATAGCCTACACTTACACGCATACATACACGCACCTACACACACAAACATAAACACACATACATACGCCTACACACATACACACACAAACATAAACACACATACATACGCTTACACACATACACAAACACATACACTCATACATACAGACACCTACACACAACTACCCACACACTCATGCCTGCACACAGACACAAACACATACACATCCCCCACACACACAAACACTCATACACACATTTACCCACACACTCATACCTGCACACAGACATAAACACACATGTCTACACACATATACACATACCCCACTAGACACAAACCCCCCCCCCCCACACACACACACACATAAACGCACACGTCTACATACACACACATACTCGTGATTGCGAAAAACATAATTTGAATTCAAGAGGTCAAAATTAAAAAAAATTTTCCTGCTTATTCTATCAATTTTAGTGACTAAACTAGTACTTTTGACTGAAGGAAAAAACCGCATTCTATTGTTTTATTTCTTTCAGTAAAACCTCGTTTAACCGGATCAAATTTGTGGAATTAAAAAAGATACATTTGCTTAAATAATAATTTCAAATAATGATGGCAGGAACGGAACTATAAATACACCAAGTATTCGAGTTTAGTTCTGTTTTGATTAAACATACAACTCCTGCATAAAACGTTCAACAAAGTTTATGTAAAAGGAATTTAGAAAAGACTGACTCAACAACATGTTGAAGCATCTTGAGCATTCCGAGAATTGTTGAAAAATTAAAATCACGTTCTTTTACAATTATATTCAAGTAGCATTTGATGCAATAATTAAATATCCAGAGTTAAACTATATTACACAAAACTGAACGAAAAATTGTTCAAATAAAAAGAAGTTTTCTATGCATGTTTTTCATCAAGAGTTTTTTCCCAATGCTAGGAGGTTTCGCCCCTGCTTGATGACGCTCACCAACCTACGAGGATTGCAATCTTATTTGATTCACTAACATCCATTAGAAAATCGTCCATTAGAAAAAAATCTTATCAAAAGACGCATTATGACTTCCATTTCGAACAAAATGAAAGGGCGTCAGCTTCACCCCTCTCCACCCTCTCGCAGGGCGATGGCGCACCCTCTGAAATGTTGTGGAGAATCTGTCTAGAAAAAGAGCCCCCCGCCCTCTGCCTCTCGAAAATGAGATTTAAAAAACTCTCTCCAAAGACAGCCCCTAAAAAAAATCAGTGCGCCCCCCCCCCCCCCCCCCACACACCACCTTTTTTTTTTTTCTTTTTTTGATGGACACCCCTGTAGAAGTTCAATTGCATCTGAAAAAGCTCAGAAAATGGACTACTCGAGTGCTCGATTCAAACATCTCGAGACCTCGATTTGAAACATCTCGAGATCTCGATTTGAAACATCTCAAGAACTCGATTTGAAACGTCTCGAGAACTCGATTTGAAACATATCGAGAACGCGATTGAAATTAATCGTGAAATCAATCGCGCGAGATCTTGATTCAACATACATGGAGCAGTCAATCGCTCGAGCTCTCGAATTCAGATCTCTTTTATCAATCGTCGAGTACTCGATTTTAAAAGATTCCGATTATCAATGACTCGATTATCTGGAGATTTCGATTCCAGAGCTATCGATTATCAAAAGTTCACGATTATGCCGATCACTACTTAGGGTATTTTTAATTTCCCCCTTCCTGTAACCATGCTGTGGATCAAGCTACAAGCCTGAATTATCTGTGACTAAGAAGACATACTTAAAGTTACTCTACTCTCAACGTATCCCCTATTATATATGAGGTTACGGCATTCCACCCTTCAAGTCGAGCAAAAGCAAGCCGTTAAGTCAAACATAAGCACAGTCTAACCATTCTTTTCTCGAAGCAACTCACGGCCCTTTTGACCCCCTGTGACTTCGTTTTAAATAAAACTAAAGCCTGAAATTTTGGTTACTAGGAGAACATGCAATAGTGAGCTATATTAGAGAATTTTATTTCGTTTGTATCAATAGTTTACGAATTATTGCCAGCCGAAGTTATTGAATTTGACCATTGACAGATGATTTCACTCACAGAAACATTAAAAATCTAAGGCTCAAGCAAACTGGAGGTGGGCAATGTCGTTCTTTTTAATAATCCGTTCATCAAAGGATCGTTCATTCTTTTGATCCGTTCATTCAACTCGTTCATTTAAAAAAGTTGCAAGTGATCTCTATGCACGAGAAACTCACGTACATACGAAATATTTCAATACAATATCAAAAATATTCTTTGAAGGAAAAATAACTAAAATCATCTAAAAGTAAGAAAAATATGTCTGTGAAAAATTAATCAAAAAATATTTTATTTGGGGTCAGATGTAGAATGTTCAGATAAGCGCAATTAAGCTGCTTCTTCGTCAGTGGGTGAGAGCAGCATATCTAAAAAGGAGCCTCACAGGTTTCGGAACGCGTCGTGAGTCAGCAAGTAAATGAGGCAGAAGCAATTCTTGAAAAATTATAAAGCAAATGTTGAAGTAAATACAGAAATAGATAATGTTCTTTAAAGCAATTCAGAATACGATTTGAAAAAGAGACAAGATAATATTAATTTTAAAAGAATTAACGTAGTTATAGCCAATTTATTGTAAACTGGTTTTAAAAAAATTTCTTTTTTTTTTAAACATGTGCTTTTTAAATAAAAACTAGCGTAAGTTGTCGAAACTGAACTTTTTTTTGGTCCCAAAACAAACATCTGTCAACCACGACATCTACCCAAAAGAAGAACAGAATTTTTTTTAAAAATGCAAAGTACTTTTCATAAAACACTCAAAAGGACAAAATAAGTTTTCTGGGTCTGAAAAGACAGTTTAATTCCTTTAGTTTTCAATTATCCCAAGAAAATGACACCACAAAAGAAAAGTGCTGCTCAGGTCATGAAGAGAATTTCTTATCATTATCTAGCTTTCAATCATAAATTTGAGTGTTGAAACATGCAAATTTTTCTTTATAGGAAAGTTTGGTTTGAAATGATTATAGCCGCACTTTTCTTCGTTTGTGGTGTCATTTTCTTGGAATTATTGAAAAACCCAAAAAAGTTATTTAGTCCTTTTCAGTGCATTATGAAAAGTGCTTAGTATATATATATATTTTTCTTTTTTTTTAATCTGTTAATTTATTCTTTTTAGTGTAAATATGTTTCAGAAATAGAAAAATGTTACCATCACGAAACTTCATCCTATTTTTCATATAAATGCTCAATAATAAAAGAGAGAAAAAAACTCCTACATACTTGATTAAAACTTGAAGCAATTGGCACTAAATTAATCCTCGTCCACTCTAGGATTTATTTGTGTGCTAATTTAATCGTAACTATTTAAATAGTAAAGGTTTCTCAAACTAATTTATGATTAACAACATACAAGTTACTCGTGATAAAGATCCTAATACGTCTCTTTACTTAGCCCCGTTATCGATTATTGGCATAGATGAGGAGAAAATCCTAAGAAAACTACGATAGTGAAATTTTTCATACTTTATCCAGAGAAACTTTGATTTAAAATTTTTATTATGATTACAATTAATATTGCGGTTGTAGGCAACGAAATTTTGTAACAATGGGTTTTGCATTTGAGGAAGTGAGAAGCAAAGGGATGCAAGTTAACTTTTTTAAGTTTCGAGTAAAACGCGTTTAAAGATCAGATCCTAGGTAGGTTTTCATTGAAATTTTTTTCTAAATATTGCTGTACAGCAGCACCTACCAAGGCTACTAGTACAATCTCTTGCCGCAAAACAGAGGAGAGGTTCACCTACCATTTGTACTGGTTATCTCCAAATTTTTAATTTTACCACTTGCATCCCATTGCTTCTCACTACCTCATTCGATCATTTAATGGGGAAATTACATAAACGTAGAATTTTACCTTAAGATTTAGCAAATAATTTAGTGAAATCCAGAAGTCTGTAAGTGGTCTAGTTGCTGAGATATAAGCAAAATCAGGTCTCAGATTTTTTTCCCCGTGACACACATGCTAAGTATAATAAAAGTGCTTAAAAAGGCGCGTTTCTTGAATTATTTTTTTCAAGCTACAGCACTGTATACCACATTTTGTATTACCAATAGACTTTGTATAGCGAAAAAAGTAATATTGGTAACAGGGGGTAAAACTGTTTAGAGGGTCAAAAATACTGACTTGGGGTCAAAAATACTATTCATACTTAGTGAAACAAATACTAACTTTTTTCGTAATGTGCAGCAACATAATGTACTGCTAATTTGGTACAAACTTTGACTGAAAGTTTAGTTTGATTCATATATTTATTGTATAGTGAATAAAACTTTTCTGAAACTAAAAGAAAAATAAATTAAAAGATCTTGCAACTGTTTGAAATATTATTAAGTGATTGAGAGCAGTTTTTCCTTCACATTTTTGTCTTTGAAAACTCAGTAGAAAACAACTTTAAGAAAAATTCTGAAATCAGGAAATACAAAGTATATATATATATATATATATATATATATATATATATATATATATATATATATATATATATATATATATATATATATAAATTATACACTTAACATTGTTAATTTTTAGTTAAAAACATCTTTTAGTAAAACTTAGAACACATTTAGAAGATTGTTTTAATTACTAATAAGCAAATATTTTTGCATGTACAAAAACTACACCCTGTCCCAAAAATACCAATTCCAGAGTAAAAATATGAATGAAGGGATTTATATCACATATTTGTACAATGATAACCAGTACGTGAAACACCAATTAGGATAATTTATTTTAAAAAACACAATGTGTTGAATTTATTAAGAAAACTAGGAAATAGGGTGACCTATAATTACAGATACTTTTTAATTTATGAATTATATTCAAGTTTGAGAAACACAGTTACAAATGTAAATATAAAATCGTGCTTGCATTACCTCTAGTTACTTCAGACACATGGTTTTCCATCGTAAGTATCAAGTTATTCCTGTGTCGAAAACCTTGGCTTCCAGTTTCATATAATTTTGGTGCCTGATGTTGCCACACGTTTTACAATAGATTTACGTTTGGACTAACCGGTGGTCATTCAATGACAGTGATATTATTTATGTTGAACTACAAATTTGTTGAGTTGGATGCATCAGCAGGTGCTTTTTCTTGCTGAAATACAGTTTGGTCCGCCCAGCAAATTCTGTATTGGAATAAGATTGTTCTTTAAAACTCGCTAATAGTCGAGAGAGCACATTTTATTGTTACAAATCGCCAAAAACGTTAGTCAATTAAATCCAATACCACAACAAACCCTACATTTAAACCGGGCAAAGAAAATGACGTCCTATGGGTGCAAATGGCTGTCAACAATATTTAGTACTGAGAAAAAGTGGAACTTTTGATGGACCCCATGAATAAAAATTTTACTGGCATGATTTAAGACGTGAACAAAAAAGTCTTTTTTTTTTTCCCTAGACAGGCTAGGTGGAGGATAAAATAATGACTTTTAGATGCTTTTGAATTCAATAGACAAGCATTTTTGCCATGAACTCTGATGACTATCAGCAAATTAATATTAGAGGGGCATTTTTTTCTGATGCAGGATTAGCTGGGATTACTACTCTGCGTATTTCAGAAAGACAAAGCACCTACTCATGCGCTTAATGCAACACATATGTAGTATCAATGTCATGGACTGCCTATTGCTTAGTCCAAACAAAATTTCAATGGAAAATGTGTGGGAACATCTAGCAAGAAAATTATATGAAAATGGAAGCTAATATTTTTCGACTAAGAACCTTAAAGGGGCAATATACCAAGCATGAAATCAAAATGTACAACCCCCCCTATAGGTAATGCAAAACTTGATCCTTTTGATGGAAAACCACGTGTTTAAAGTAATTAAGACTAACAGAATCAAAAGTTCATATTGACATTTGTAATTGTGTTTCTCAATCTTAAATATCATTAAATCAAAAAGCAAAATGCGCTCGTACAATAGAACAAGGGAGGCAACCACCCGCTCACTTCCAAAAGCAAAGGATCCTTGCCCCCCCTCCAAACACCAACTTTCCAGGGTAAAAAATTAGCAATAGAATTAAAAGTTTTTTTACCGAGTGGATTTTTTTTTTTCACAGAAACAAAGACTAAAAAGTACAAATAAATGGAGTTTTCATATGCTAGTTGATAGGAACGCAACTTGAAGTTGGAAGTTTACGGTTTCCATCCGCCCTGATTTTTGAGGCCACGTTTCATACTTTTAGAGGTATTTTAATAAGTAATGTAACACTAACATCTAAAATACAGCCTAATTTTACAAAAAAAAAATCAGCTTCAGGGGTGCCGCCCCCTGACACTCTTCACTTCCGACACCACCCACCCCCTCCCATTTTTTTGCCTATGTTAAAATGTGTCAAAATTATGGTATAACCTATTTTCTGTTTTTCTAAAAAAAATTAACAAGTGTTCATTTTAACAAACAATTCTTACCTTGCACTTTGGTCAAAAACAGGAAAATGTTTCAAAGAATATATCCAATATCAAGGGGGGGGGGGAGTTAGGTTTTCTATGAAACTAGATCGTCCCAATCCAATAAAGTAATAGCAAAGATTTTTATCAAGAAAAACAGACTACCAGGTTGGCGAAATTGAGCTGCTATGTTTGCAATTTATTATTATTATTTTTTTTTAAGTTTATTAGAAAATTTAAACAAAATTGATTACAAACATTGAATTGATTACAACATTTGAAACATTATCTTAAAATTAATTGTTTGGTAAATTTGCCAAAAAAAAAACGACTTTACTGACATTATTCTGAAAAAACTGACTTATACTGACCAATTTTTAAAATACTGACTTTAACTGACCAGTTTTATGCCCTGAGTCTATTTCGATAATTTACAAGTCGGTGCATTCGAGAAATTTTACGGCATCGCCATTTTTTTCTATATTGTATTTCTAATTAAATCTAAGAACACCGACTAATGAGGGATATCCCATCTGATAGAGAAGAATATTTGAGAGAGCACCATCTGTTGGATCTAATTGACAATAGTGGAAAGCAACTCCTTAGTTACACCACGTGAGTTTAATCTCGAGAAGTTTCAATTTTTTCTTCCGTAACATGATTAAAACTAACTGCATTAGAACTTTCACCTTGTGTGACTGCTAGAAGTGCCTTAGATTTTGATGATTCTTTCAGTGACAAAATTCAAGAACTTCAACAGCAATGATTAGTTCATTCGTATACGATAGTGATAGAACGAAATTTTCGAATATAATTCACTATCGCATGACGTCTTAGTCACTAAAATTTCAGACTTCTAGCTTTATCCACAACGAAGTTAAAGGGGATCAAGAGTGCTATGAGTTTCTAATAGAGAACTGTGCTTTTGTTTGATTCTTGTTTTTGCTGTTCGACTTAGCAGGAAGTACAGATAAAAACATTCTTGCATATGTTAAATAATGAAATTCAAAGAATTAAATAATTACACACTAAAAATTTGAAGTTAGTGTGTCGCATAGAAGTATGTTTGAAACGAAATTTTTGCTGTACTACATACTACGCAACGAATGTCCCAATAACAGGGGGATGCCCACCCGGGGGGGAGGGGGGGTCATGGATCCATCGTCATAGCCAACGCCATCGATGGAAGGCCGCTAAATGGGGTTGGCCATGCTTATTACCGCATATTGGCAGTTATTACCATATATCGGCAGTTCACTTTTTGCGGCAAATACGATAGGCATTTCTTACTAAAGAGGGAATTGATGACACCAAAAAATGACACTTTGGCCACCTTAGCCAACGACTGATGTTCCTCAAATCTTTTGTCTTTGGGATTGGTAGATAACAAGTCGCGTGATCCATTGCTTTCTTTGCGATTAATAAATAACGATAAAGAACTTTATCGTAGGGAACTACTTTTTACGTAGGGAACTGACCTTATATACGGTTCTGAGACAAATTACTGATGCGGTAAGTATGAAAGATAAATCATATCTAGCTTCAGAATTCATGCACCAAAAAATTTTTAGTGAATTCAGTTGGAGTGTTTTTTGTTTTCATTCTGTACGTGAATAGGTTTTTTGGAACATTTTTAAATTTTAATAAATCCTTTTTTATATATAAAGTTTTAACGTTGTACCTTTCTCTCACTGCATAGGCCTTCTTTTTATGATTCCTTTATGTACGATAAAAACTTTTAAAATACTTAGATTTACCTTTTTTTTGGGGGGGGGGGGCATCTATATATATAAAAGAAAGTCGTGTTAGTTACACTATTCATAACTCAAGAAAGGCTGAACCGATTTGGTTGAAAATTGGTGGGGAGGTAGCGTTCAGTGATAAACTATACAGTTGAAGGGTTATTTTGAGTTTTAAATCAACTGTTAATCTTTTTATGTGTTTCGGGAAAAGTTTTAAATTCCAAAGAGACTCTAATAGGTTTTTGAAAATGTGTGTATGGATTTTAGTTGAAGAAAAATGATCATTTCACATAAGAAGGGATGGAAGGGATCTTGGATTTTTTCTATTCAACAAACTACCTTAAAATTCTTGCACGGGCATCGCCCGTGCAGGTACTGCTAGTTTAAAATGAAGAAAAACATACGAAAAGGTAGGACTGAAATGTACCCTAAATTAGAACACACAAAAATAAAAATAAATAAATAAATAAATAAAGGCAAAGAAATTTGAAAACAAAAATATCAAAAACATATTGATGAAACAAAATGTTTCAAAAATTAGCTGCAATTCTTAAATCAAAAATTTAAAATTGTCAGAAACAAATTTAAATTATTACTTTTATTATTATTAATATTTATTTTTTTTAACTCTTTTAAATTTATTTATTTATTTATTTATTTATTTATTTGCTTACGGAAGATCTAAAAATGTATTACGGAACAATAGTGCTCCATGAAAGACAGTTTGAAGACGTCTGTTTGCATCGATTTCACTTCATTATAGTCACTCTATTACGGCAAAACGAAACAAAATAGCACTTAGAACCCGATTAAAAAGATAATTAAATTAAAGCGTGCTTTTACTCTCTTCTAATTTACAATAGTTTATTAGTGATATGCAGATTAAGCCAGAAAAAGCGACTTTCACGGTAATTATTTAGGGCAATAAATTCTAGAAAACAAATTCTAAATGATTAATGTATTTTTGCCCCAATTAAATAAAACGTAGAGCTAATTAGAATAAGGTTGAGATTGCACTGCAAAGTAATTCCTATTTTCATCGTGTCGAATGCAAAAATTCATATCTTATTTTCATTAATGTTCGATGCAAATTATGAAAAAAGCCTCCTTATTTGCATCCAAATGAACGATTCTATTGAAATGGTTGGAAGAAATATAAATTGAATGACGGAAGTCTTTTTCGGATAAATATGACTTTGTACACCGAAAAATAGTCAAAACAAATTCGTTTCCTCACGGCTTTTATAATAATTAATGAAAAATAGCTTTCTGTTCCCGTTCCAAGAAGGGAAAAAAAATATATGTCCCATTTCAGGAATATTTTTTAAACTCTGAAACGTGTAAAGAAACATCCTTCTCTTTGTGTCAAAAGGAATTATGTGAATGAAATTTGCATGACATGGTGAAAGATAATTTCCGCTTTCTAATGTGATAACTGAAAATAAAGAAAGTGTAATGTTGGTTTTCTTTTTACTTATCATTACTTTCTTAATCTCGTAAGAATTTCTTCTCCTAAACTTTCAGTTTCCAAACAAAAAATTATATTTTAGTTTTTTCGTTTTCAGAGTATTTGGTCAACATCCACAAGAAGTTATAGATTATTTTAATGATGAAAGTCATTTCAAAAAATGGCGTTGCCTTATATAAATCAATTACGTTTTCCAATTTTAAAAATCAGCGCTTATGAATTTCACTAACCACGTTATTTCATCTGTGATGGAATGCGATAAATTTCCGAGACTCGACGTCAATATGAAAATGATAATAATGAAATTCTTTTAAAAGATAATAAGTTAGAAATCAAGGATTGCAGCTTTTTTTTTTCAATCATTACTTTTTTTTTCTTTTTCTCAACTTTTTTTTTTTATCAAATTTCTATGCTCCATAATTAATTGCTCCTTGTTTCTAGAAGTCATAATATAATACAATTTTCTATCTTTTTCGGATATTTTATTATTCTATCTCCAAATATTCCATTACTTCAAACTTACGAAAGACAGCTTAAGAAATTGTACTACATTACAACAAAATATCAAAGTCAAAAATGACTTCTGTTGTTTAAAGTTTGAGTAGATAACAGGGTTATGATATATGAGGAATAATTTATCAGAAGGGAACATATCCATTTTCCAAAAATGTTCAGGGGGTGAAAAAAACAAATTAGGGTAAGAGCAAAACAGTTTTATCAACTTCTCTGGATACAGAATTGAGCACATAATCACAGCACATCATGGCCCAGAGTAAGAAATGTTTGTGTTAAAAAAAAAAAAAACAATGAGATATCGCCATCTTAATTTTGGATATGTGCCCTTTTGAACGAAAACCTGAATGTTAAAAATTCCAATTTCACCAAAACTCTAATATTTCACCTTCTCATATTCTCTTATCGAAGTACAAGAACCTAAAAGTAGTGGATTCAAAATTTGAGGATTTTGGAGATGTGCTGTTCTTTTGGACCTAAAAGTCTTCGTACTACAGATTCTTTCAGGATATGTTCCCTTTTGTTCAAAATAAAACGTGCAGAGGCACCGGCAGAGAACGGGTTTGTTACCTTTTGATTGAATAGCCGCACTGTACCCTTAAATAAAAGAGTGTTTTCCGCGTTTGGACTTCTTGAGAGTAAGTGATTTGATGAAGGTCATCTAAAAGATTTAGAAAATGTCATAAAATGAATTTTTCTAAAAAGTGGATACGTTCCCTTTTGATAAATTACTCCTCATATGACATCTGAACACATGCTGCATCATTATTAGGGGTGTCCACTAGCAGTGGCGTAGCCATGGGGGGGATAGGATGTTAGAACCCCCCCCCCCATGAGCCCTAAAAAACTTTATATATATATATACAGTGAAGCACCGTTTATACGTTTCTCTTTTATTCGTTTTTATCAATTATATGTTTTTCAAATCGGTCCCTGCATAGTCTAATACTCAGTAACCAATACCAATTATAAATTTTTTCATACAGTCCCTTCAAAAACGTATAAACGGTGATTCACTGTATATATATATATACATATATATATATATATATATATATATATATATATATATATATATATATATATATATATATATATATATATATATATATATATATATATATATATATATATATATATATATATATATATATATATATATATATATATATATATATGTGTGTGTGTGTGTGTGTGTGTGTATATAAACTTGAGGGCATAGCTTTACTTTAAACTTCAGAAAAAATTACCCCCCCCCCCCAAGGATTTTTTCTCGCTACTGTCCACTAGTGAGGGACGCATTGGTGCGTGTTGCACCATTGAAACTTTGAGGGGGGAAATTTATAGTTTTTTGTTCTCATTTCGGTATAAAGGTGCTTTGTAGCATTTGATGAAGTATATCATCAGCCTGGGGGGGGGGACAAGAACGTTTTGGCGAAGCTCATGTTCAATTTGGGCATGTTTATAAGTAAAGTTTTACCCCCATGAGACAGAACTAGAGGAAATTCAGTCCCAAGATTAGGGATCTTTTTAAAAATATCATAAAAATTATTTTAATCTTCAAAATAGATCAACATTTCGAAGACCAAAAAATATTAGTGAGACAAGAAAATTCTAGAAAAAACACATGTTTAATTCATTCGAAGTTGCTTTGCAAAGCAAGAGCAGTTCATTTCTGCATTCTTTCTACAGTTGGATGATATAAAAAACAACAGTAATCAAAAACTAAGAAGTGCAGTTTTTTAAAAAGTAATTGACAATTTTTTTAAACTACCGAACTTGCTGCCGATTTCACGGTTCAAATTGAAGAGAAATTTAACGAAATAAGAATTGTGATTAATACAGTAATATATGCATGGGTAAGGGGCAGGGTTCGTTGATTTAAATCATGTGATTCTTTTTTTTTTAATGTTGAATTAAATCAATTGATTTTTTTTCCAGAAAATCATTCATTAAAATCAGTTGATTTTCTTTACTAATAATAAAGCTGAAAGTCTGTCAGGATCTCTGTCTGTCCGGATCTCTGTCTGTCAGGATCTCTGTGACACGCATAGCGCCTAGACCGTTCACACAAATAAAAATTCAGTTTTTATGTAAGAAACAGTACTGTATTGGTAAGAAATGGTTTTTAACGATTTGAGGTGGTGTTTACAAGTGTTTAAAATAATTGGGTATGTTTATAAGCTTTTACACATACCTTTTTCCACAACGCGAAATTTCGACATACGCGAGGGATGTTGGAACGCATCTCTCGCGTAAGTCGGAACTCGACTGTATAAAATCAAACTGCATAAAAAATCACTATATTTTAAACAGTTATTGCTGTTTTAAAAGCAACATTTTAAAAGTGAAAATCAAAATCAGAATTCCTTTTGTCCATCTCAAATTTTAAACATAAATATGCATGTCTGTCAAAAACAGCCATTCAATCCAAAAACTTCAATAAATTTCCTTCAAAATCATATCAAGCACAAGGGTATTGCTTTACGTTCAAAAAACCATGTTGTGGTTTCAGTTGGCGTGGAATGACACATTAGATTCCCCCTAATCATGAAAATAGCTCATTCTTTGCACAATTAACAAAACTACTGCTTAGATATTAATTGGCCTCAATTTTTAAACATTGAAAGTTTTTTTTCTTTTTTTGAATTTCCATGAACAAGGCATTTATTTATTTAAATTTATGAGTAAAATAATTGGAACTTAGGTGGGCCTTTCCTTATGGTTACTTCTAGTAGGTAAAACTTTCGTGTATGAATGAAAAAAAAATCAAAATTGAAAAATATGTTTGCTTTCAAAGGTTACATTTACTGGAGAGTGACCCAAATCTAACTTTGACTTAATGCGCAATCAGTAAATGTATTTTATTATTACTAACTTTTTATTAACAAATTTTCGTTCGTCTGTTCGAATGGAATATTGAAACACGTAGTTTTGCTGTTGACAGGCTAGTAAAAAAAATATTTTTTAAATATTTAAAAGGGGGGGGGGGGGGGGCTCTTTAAAAATTTCCGTACAAATCTTTGAATCTTAAGCTTAAAGCTGCTTTCATTTCCAATATACATTAGCGTAGGTTTTTCACTACGCAAATTTGTAAGCAAAATTTATACTTTTAATTTGAACATTAGAAAAACTAAGTTTTTGAAATGAAAAACATCTAAAACATGATAAAGAACAACACAAAAAGCGTTACACCATACAAAACCCTCGGATCTAATTTCGCTTACGTTTTTTAATCAAATTGAAATTTCCTTTAGTTTAAACTTAATATTGCATATGATAGTTAATCTGTGTAGGCGTTAATTGCTAAAACAACGTACCATTTCTTGAATCAGGGACTGAAAAAATAGTTTTCGTCTAAAACAGTAGCTAGATATTGGCTAAGCTC